>NC_064850.1:92754133-92826633 GCF_024139225.1 Suncus etruscus | reverse complement strand
TCTCTTACTTCATCAATATAACAGAATTCAAGACCCCTGTTTCCCCCTTGACTTCCTTTTCTCATATTCTTTTTTCCTACTTTGATTTCTTTCCTTCTCTGTCCCTCTCCTCTTTAAGATCTGGAATTAAGGGCCATCTACACATCTTTCCTTTCATCCACTTTTTCTATATACCACAGATAAGTGAGATCATCCTGTGTTTGTCCTTCTTTTTCTGGCTTACTTCATTTAACAAGTTATCTTCCAGTTCATTGCATGATTTCATCATTCCTTGCAGCTCCATAGTATTCTGTTGTATGTATATACCACATATTCATAATCTATGCATCATATATCATTGGACACCTACACTTATTCCATATATTTTTGGGTGGTCACACCCAGCAGTGCTCAGGGGTTACTCAGAAATTGCTCCTTGCAGTCTTGGGGGACCATATGGGATGCCCGGATTTGAACCACCATCCTTCTGCATGCAAGGCATGCATGCCTTATCTCTCCGGCCCTCTTATTCCATATCTTAACTATTGCACTAATTACATAAATAAATAATGGTGTTCATTTTGAATGAAAGTTTATAAATCCTGGAGACAGATGCCCAAAATTGAAATTGCTGAGTAACATGACAGTTCAATTCTAAGTTTACTGAGGATTCTCCATATCATTTTCCACAGGATTGAACCAGATAACATCGCCAGCAGAAGTGGGTGAGAGTTCCTTTTTCACCACATTTCTGCCAGCACAAATTGGCTCTACTATTATTTTTTATTTTTTATTTATTTATTTTTTTTTTTTGGTTTTTGGGCCACACTCGTTTGATGCTCAGGGGTTACTCCTGGCTAAGCGCTCAGAAATTGCCCCTGACTTGGGGGGACCATATGGGACGCCAGGGGGTCGAACCATGGTCCTTCCTTGGCTAGCGCTTGCAAGGCAGACACCTTACCTCTAGCACCACCTCACCGCCCCAGGTTCTACTATTTTTAATATGTGTCATTTTCACTAGTATGAGAGGATATCTCATTATTGTCTTGGACCCCCCTCCAAATACATTTTAAAGAACAGTATACAGAAAAATTCTATAGTTCTGTTCCTATTTTTCACCCTGGAGGGCAATACTAAAGACAAGTGAGTTGAAAGGCAAAGGCAAGTTTAAAAAATGAATTTGTTTGAGTTAAGGGCTTCATAATTTTTTAATTCTAATTATAGTTATGACTCTTAATATGTATACCCTTCAAGTTTTTTCCTAGAAAGGTAAGTAATTGCATTAGATGATCAAAGTTTTCTCACATTTAAAACACCTTTGGATTCAGATGGCTTCTCAGATGTATAATTGTGAGACCTGGGAGATGACACAGTGGCTGGAACATGAGTTTTATGTGCAAAATCCCCAGGCCCTTTCTTTATTCAGCACTGCATAACCTTCTGAGTAATTCCAGGAGCAGTCCCTAAGCACTGAGCTCATATTTGCACCTGAGCACTCCTAGGTGTTATTCAAAACCAAAATAAAATAAAATCGAATTTATAATGTAGTAATATGAAAATGTGATATGTGACCTATCTGACATATACATATATGACATACAAACAATATAATATGAAGTTGGGGAAAAACAGGAGACAAAATTATATTTGTTGTATAGTCAAATATGGATAATGACATGGAAGATTTTGATGCCTAAAACTTTAATGAATGAATGTGTTTGGGATCAAAGTATTTTAACTACATGAAGAAAAGAACCCAAAATGTATATTCACACTATTAAAATGTACTGCTGAGGCTTTTCTCATCATCCCTGCACCCTTTGTAGAAATGCCCCAGATCTATTTTTTTAAATATATTTTGCCTTTCCATTTCCTTCATTTTTATTGGTTTTATATCACTATTTATTTCCCTTTCAACTCTCTTTTTGATATTCTTGTGATTACAAGATGATGTACCTTTCCTAGAAAGGTAAGTAATTGCATTAGATTACTTATTTATTTTTTATTGGTTAGGTGCTTGCTGGGATGTCATACCTGTTACTGTGATGTCATTGCCCACATTGGCTTCAGGGCTTGCACAGAATTGCACATTTTTAGAGTGCTCACACACAGTGGTTGTAGTGTCATGGAGATTGAACTATTTCTTGGGCCAATGAGATTACATTCAATGTGGGGCAGAACCTATGGTTGACATGCCAGGTGAGTTTTCTCTGGACCCCATATTCACTTCTATTGTATGACAAATAAAAAAAAATAGTGGTTTAAAACAAAAAATGTGGGACCGGAGAGATAGCATGCAGAAGGTCATTGGTTTGAATTCCGCTATCCCATATGGTCCCCCGAGCCTGCCAGGAGCTATTTCTGAGTGTGGAGTCAGGAGTAACCCCTGTGCACTGCCGGGTGTGACCCCCCCCACAACAAACAAAACAAAAAATGCATTATCTTACAGTTTAAGAAGTCAGAAACCCAAAATAGATCATGTTAGGCTTAGTCACAGATCTATGTTCAACTATGCTTCTAGAAACTACATAAACTACATGTATTATGTAATATACTTCTCACCTTTTCCAGATTCTAGAAATCACCAATATTCCCTGTCTTATGACCTTCCCTCAGTCCGTCCACCTTCTAGGTCAAAAATGGTCAGTTTAGTATGTGTTACCTCCATCACTCTAATAAGTTAACAAATCTCCCTCTTGTTTTCAGCAGCAAATATTACATCTCCCTCTTATTTCTTGGATCAAGCAACTAAACGTGTAAAGCACTCTGTTGTATTAAATATTAAATATAAAGTTTTGGGCAGTGTAAGGAGAGGATGGGGACTTTCTCGGCTTATCTGGCTCCTGCAGCTCCTACGGTGGGTCTGTAGGTATCAGGGTGATTGCGAAGAAATGACCCACAGCAGTCAGATTTTAGGAGACATGAAGTTTTATTATAAGGCCCTAACTGCCATGTGTGTCTTCTAAGCTAAACAACCTCTGCATCCATGCTGTCTCTGATCTTTCTCCCTTTCTCTGCTGTCTCTTCTTCCTGCTTCTTCTATCTTTTCTCCTTCTCCCCAGGCCTTAATTACCAACCACAGACTCCTCACAGGCAGTCTACCACTGAATTACATCCCACAACCTACTAAGTTCAATTATTTATTCTGTGGTGCCATAAATAAGATTTATGGATTCAAACATAATAAGGCATGTGCTCTATAACTGAGTAACTTCAACCTCAGTTGCAAAACCTCTTTTTTTGAGGGCCAAAACTCTCCATGCTATACCTGGGACCACCAGGGTTATACCTAGCAGTGCTAGGGAGGTCATGTGGATCAAATAGGGGAATTTAAGCTTGACAGCCATATGCTCCAGTCTTCTGTGGTCCTCAATGACATTTCCTTTGACCCTTCTTTTACTTGCAAAGTAAGTAAATAACTTGTGATAACATTGGGCCCACTCAGTTTGCTCAGAATTGTCTTCCCATCTCAATGTCAGTCAGGTGACTGGCTATTTTAATTTTTTAATTCCTTCTGCACTTTTAACATATCTGCATCTGAACACGATATTTACAAATTCCAGGGATTAGGAGTTTGAACATCTTTGTTTGGGGACCCATTTTGCTCCAGTAAAATCTTTTATTTCATCTATAGGGGTTTTTTTTTTTTATCAAGTCCCTTTATGTCTTTTGATGACCCTTGATTAATTTGTTCTGTTTTGTTTTGGGGCCCACTCTCAGAAGTGCTAAAGGCTTATTCCTGGCACCATTAACAGGGATCATACCTGGCAAGGTTGAGAGGTACTAGAAATTGAATTTAGGGTGACTATTTGCCAAGCAAGTGTTCTACTTGTATTACATCTCCAGCCTAGGTCTTGATTTTTTTTTAAATTTATGTATGTATTTATTTATTAGCTCATGAGTGCCTCGCTCCTCTCTCCATCCAGAAATAACCTAGGTCTTGATTTTAACGCAGTTTAATATGCACAAATATAGCCAAGGAAAAGTGTGATTACACTGTGATTGGTCTGGGGATTTTATGTCCTTCATGGAGAATGCTGCCCACTAGTGACATTCCTGTATATCTGTGACCAGCTAGCAAATATTGATGGAGTAATATCCATGTTCCAATATCTCATTCAGGTATTAGGAATGGTGGGCACGGGGCCGGAGAGGTGGCGCTAGAGGTAAGGTGTCTGCCTCGCAAGCACTAGCCAAGGAAGGACCACGGTTCGACCCCCGGCATCCCATATGGTCCCCCCAAGCCAGGGGCAATTTCTGAGTGCTTAGCCAGAAGTAACCTCTGAGCATCAAAAAAAAAAAAAAAAAAAAAAGGAATAGCACAGTTCCAGCTCAGGGAGACCAGACATCCACATGAACAATCTTAATGCAAAGGACAGTGGAGGACATAGGAAGCACTATGACTGCATCTACAAAGCCTGAGAAGGTGAGAGGATAAGGGGTCCCAGGCTCAGCTATATATTTTTAATTAAAAGTATAAATTAAGGGGCTGGAGTGATAGTACAGTGATAGGGCATTTGCGATGCATGTGGCTGACATGGGACAGACCCAGGTTCAATCCCCAGCAAACTTATGGTTCCCCGAGCCTGTCAGGAGTGATTTCTGAGTGCAGAAACAGAAGTAACCCTTGAGCACCACCAGGTCTGGCCTAAAAACACACACACAAAAATAAGTTAAGGGGGCCAAAGCAATAGTACAATGAGTAGTGTGCTTGTCTGCTCATAGCCAACTAATATTCAATTCCTGGAATACTTATGGTCCCCCATAGCATTTAAATGTTTATGTATATATATATATGTGTATATATATATGTTTAAATGGAGGTATAAATCACGAGTACTGTTAGGTATGGCCCTTAAACTATATATTATATACATATATAATTATTCATCTTGAAATGTTCCCTGTTCCACTCTTCTTCCTTCTCAAATATCTAACTTCTATAGCACAATGAGTGAGTCACTTGCAAAGGGAGACTATGTTCCCACATTGAGTATCTATTTATTTTTAGAATAAGTCTCTAAGTGTGGAATATCTGTGTCAAAGAATACCTCAGTTTTAATTTTGACAGGTTTTTGCCAGGTCATCATCCAAATTTCCAAATTCAAATATAGAATACATTCACTTTACACCAGCATGGAAAGGACTGTTACCCCACAATCCACCAACACTGCACACTGTCCATCTTTTTAACCTCTGCCATTCTGATAACTGGAAAAAAGGATATTACAACGTGGTTTTAATTTGTATTTCTCTAATGATGAGTGTGGTTAAACTATTTTTATGTGCCTACTTTAAATCTTTGAGTCATCTGGAATTTATTTTGTTTTAAGAATAGAACTTTATTTTTTCCAAATGGCAGTACTAGTTATTAAATAATTTATATTGCCCCACTGATTTAAAATGCCATCCAGCTCCAAAATTTAAAATTTTAAAAATGAGATGAAGTCACATCAACATAAACCTCACACCATCAACAAATATCAAGACACAATAAACTATGGTAAAATATTTTCTAAAGTCTTATGGTAATAGAACAAAGGTAAAATATAAAGCTTTATATTTTAATAAAATGTTTCTAGGCAAAATATAAAACTTTTTTTAATTTGTATTGTGATCATAATGGCTTACATATCTTTCACAATAGTATTTTAGGTACATATTAACATTGAATCAGGGGACTACCCATCACCAAATTTGTACTCCCCCATGCCAGTTCCCTTTCTGCAATCCATAGACCCTACCATCACCCCCCAGGCTGCTAGAGTAGGTGGACCCCTCTTTGTCTAGCTTACTATTAGTGGTCATATATCTGTTTGGTCCTGGTACCCTCCCTTGTTTCCCCCTCTATTTAAGAGGCGGAGCTAGATAAATCGAGTTATGTGGTTTTGTTTGAAGGAAAGAAAAGCAATAGAATGGGGGTACAAAATAAGAAAAAATAAAAAATAAATTAAAAAAAAGAAGTCAAGCCAGGGACCCCGGCGGGCCGGCTGGAGGAGTGAGTGAGGGAATTTCTGTCTCTTTGCGCCGGTGTTTGGGTCGGACCCTTTGGCGGGCCGGCTGGAGGAGTGAGTGAGGGAATTTCTGTCTCTTTGCGCCGGTGTCTGGGTCGGACCCTTTCCCCAGGGACCCCGGCGGGCCGGCTGGAGGAGTGAGTGAGGGAATTTCTGTCTCTTTGCGCCGGTGTCTGGGTCAGACCCTTTCCCCAGGGACCCCGGCGGGCCGGCTGGAGGAGTGAGTGAGGGAATTTCTGTCTCTTAGCGCCGGTGTTTGGGTCGGACCCTTTCCCCAGGGACCCCGGCGGGCCAGCTGGAGGAGTGAGTGAGGGAATTTCTGTCTCTTTGCGCCGGTGTTTGGGTCGGACCCTTTGGCGGGCCGGCTGGAGGAGTGAGTGAGGGAATTTCTGTCTCTTAACGCCGGTGTCTGGGTCGGACCCTTTCCCCAGGGACCCCGGCTGGCCGGCTGGAGGAGTGAGTGAGGGAATTTCTGTCTCTTTGCGCCGGTGTTTGGGTCGGACCCTTTGGCGGGCCGGCTGGAGGAGTGAGTGAGGTAATTTCTGTCTCTTAACGCCGGTGTCTGGGTCGGACCCTTTCCCCAGGGACCCCGGCGGGCCGGCTGGAGGAGTGAGTGAGGGAATTTCTGTCTCTTTGCGCCGGTGTCTGGGTCGGACCCTTTCCCCAGGGACCCCGGCTGGCCGGCTGGAGGAGTGAGTGAGGGAATTTCTGTCTCTTTGCGCCGGTGTCTGGGTCGGACCCTTTCCCCAGGGACCACGGCGGGCCGGCTGGAGGAGTGAGTGAGGGAATTTCTGTCTCTTTGCGCCGGTGTTTGGGTCGGACCCTTTGGCGGGCCGGCTGGAGGAGTGAGTGAGGGAATTTCTGTCTCTTTGCGCGCGGCATTTGGGATGGACCCTTCCCCAAGGAACCCCTGCGTGCCAGCCGGAGAGGGTTGAGTGACTCCCTTCCCCCAGGTGGGTGACTAGAAAGTCAAGTTGAGCGACCTGAACAGACGGGAGAGATAGGGCCAGCCATCTGGACTCGCAGGGGAACTAGAGCAGTCCACCTCCCTGGACCCTGGAGTGGACCAGGGACTCCCCAAGGGTGAGGACAGAGCCTGAAGGGTTGGACTGAGGGAACCCTTCAAGGGAGGCGTGGAGGGGGCGGAGCTCCATTGACTCCCAGAGAAAGGAGGGGGGACTGAGAGCTAGGCTCAACAGCGTCAGTAACCATTGTGGCCAGGAGTGGAACTGCACCGCTGACAGAAATAAGGAGCAGAAAGGGACAAGACCCACAGCAGGAAGGCTGCACTCTAGGTAGCAAAGGGGAGGAGAAAGGGCTAGGCCCAACAAACTCACCCAACAGGCCCCTCTAGAAACACCTTCAGGAAGGGGACCAAAGCAGGCCAAAATTAGAAGCCAAAGCACTCCAAAATACACCATTAAATACAAAGAACAATGCGTAAAGCAAGGAAATCGCTAATAACTGGAGACACCATGACAAACCCTATCAAATTTCCAAGTCCACCAAAGCGCACAGATCCACGGGAAGAAGACCTAAAAGCAGTCATGAGGAAGGAAATGCAAGAATTACTAAAAGAATTAAAAGAAACCCTAACAACCGAATATAAAAAATCCATGGACGAACGAATCAGCCAAATTAAAGAAGAAATGTCAAAGAACATGAGAGAGTCCATACAAAAAGAAGTGAAGGAATTAAAAGACAAGGTAACAAGCCTTACGAGCAGAAACACAGAGTTGGAGAAGCACATAGAAGAACTCGAAGGAAAACTGCAATCAAAAAATGATCAAGAAACCAACAAAGAAATAAAAGGCAAAGCACTGGAAGGAAAAATCCAATATCTAATCAACAAGGACAAAAGAAACAATCTAAGAATTGTGGGTATACCAGAAGGGGAGGAAATAGGGAAGGGGGTAGAACAGGTAGTCGGGGAGATAATAACAGAGAACTTTCCCACCCTCTGGAAAGACAATTCAGGACAAATCCAAGAAGTCAAGAGAGTCCCTAATAAAGTAGACCCCAATAAACCCACACCAAGACACATAATAATCCAAATGGCAAAAAACAAAGAGAAAGAGGAACTCCTGAAAGCAATAAGGGAGAAAAAAAACCTCAAGTACAAAGGAAAGGACATAAGAATCAAACCAGATCTCCCATTTGAAATAATTCAAGCAAGAAGACAGTGGAATGACATATTTAAACGACTGAATGAAAGAAATTTCCAACCCAGGGTCCAATACCCAGCAAAACTATCATTCATATGGGAGGGCAGACTAAAAACATTCTCAAACATGAATGAACTTGAACTATTTGTGCAAACTAAGCCGATCCTAAGCGACTTACTCAGAGAAGAATTACACAATCCAAACCCCCGATTGTAACAACAACCACTCCACACAATACAACTGTACAACAGTCCTCTCTATCAATAATTTCCCTAAATGTAAACGGACTAAACTCTCCAATTAAAAGACACATAGTAGAGAACTGGGTTAGGAAAAATAAACCGGACTTCTGCTGTCTGCAAGAAACACACCTACAGCTACAGGATAAGCACAGGCTTAGAATAAAAGGATGGAAAGTAATTATTCAGGCCAATGGAAAACAAAAAAGAGCAGGGACAGCCATTCTTATATCAGACCAAATTGTATTCAACCTCAAGAAAGTGATCAGAGACAAAGAGGGTCACTACTTACTGGTCAGGGGAACATTAGATCAAGAAACACTAACCCTGGTCAACATCTATGCACCTAATGTAGAGTCACCAAAATATGTGAGGCAACTACTGGCAAACCTGGAGAAACACATGAAGGGAATTGTGATAATAGTAGGGGACCTCAATACTCCACTATCACCACTGGACAGATCCTCCAAGCAGAAAAATAGCAAAGAAATAAGAGCTCTAAATGAAAAATTAGAAGATTTAGGGCTAACAGACTTATATAGAGCCCTCCATCCCCAGAAAGCAGAATACACATTCTTCTCAAACCCACATGGAACCTTCTCCAGAATAGACCATGTCTTAGGATACAAAGCCAACCGATGTAAGATCACAAAGGTAAGGATCATTAGAAGTACCATTTCAGATCACTATGCAACAGAGCTTAAAATTGATGTCAAGAAGAAGCAATGGAGGAAAACTAATACCTGGAGACTAAACAACATGCTGCTTAACAACAGCTGGATCAAAGAACAACTCAAGGAAGAAATAAAAAGATTCCTTGAGACAAATGACAATGAAGAGACAACATGTCAAAATCTATGGGACACAGCAAAAGCAGTAATTAGGGGGAAACTCATAGCAATACAGGCCTATGTCAAGAAACAGGAAAACAACAAAACCAACAGTTTAAAAGATCACCTCAAAGAATTGGAACAACAGCAACAGGGAAATCCAACCACAACCAGAAGGCAAGAAATAATAAAAACCAGAGCAGAAATAAACAACATCGAAACTAAGAAAACAATACAAAAAATCAATGAGACCAGGAGTTGGTTTTTCGAAAAAATAAACAAGATAGACAAACCATTGGCAAGACTCACCAAAAAAAAAGAGGGAAAACACCCAAATCACTAGGATCACAAATGAAAGGGGAGAGATTACAACAGAACCCCAAGAAATACAACATATCATGAGATCATATTATGAACAACTATACTCAACTAGGCTAGAGAACCCAGTAGAAATCGACAGATTCTTGGACAAACACCCTCCTCCAAGACTGGAAAAGGAAGATCTAGAAAGTCTAAACAGACCAATCACTTCAGAGGAAATTGAAGAGGTAATTAAAAAACTCCCTAAGAACAAATGCCCAGGCCCAGATGGATTTACAGGTGAATTCTATCAAACATTTAAAGAAGACCTATTACCACTGTTCCAAAGGCTTTTCCAAACCATAGAAAAAACAGGAATCCTCCCCAACTCCTTTTATGAGGCTAATATCACACTCATTCCCAAAGAAGGCAAAGACACCACCAAAAAAGAAAACTACAGACCAATCTCACTAATGAACATAGATGCAAAGATACTCAACAAAATCTTAGCAAACCGAATCCAACACTTCATCAAAAAGATCATACATCACGACCAAGTGGGTTTCATACCAGGAATGCAAGGTTGGTTCAACATACGCAAATCAATAAACATGATACATCACATCAACAACATGAAAGACAAAAACCACATGATCATATCAATCGATGCCGAGAAGGCATTTGACAAAATCCAACATCCTTTCATGTTAAAGACACTCAGCAAAATAGGGTTAGAAGGAACCTTCCTCAAGATAGTTACAGCTATTTATGAAAAGCCTACAGCCAACATTATACTTAATGGCGAGAAACTAGAAGCATTCCCACTAAGGTCAGGAACTAGGCAAGGCTGTCCACTCTCTCCACTCTTATTCAATATAACCTTAGAAGTCCTAGCAATAGCAATCCGACAAGAGAAGGGAATCAAAGGAATTCAAGTAGGGAAAGATGAACACAAGCTAGCTCTATTTGCCGACGATATGATGATATACATCAAAAACCCTAAAGAGTCCACAGTAAAACTCCTAGAAACAATCAACCAATACAGCAAAGTGGCTGGATACAAAGTCAATACACAAAAGACAGTAGCGTTTCTATATACAAACAATGAAGTTGAGGAGAGAGAGATTAAAAATACAATCCCATTTAAGATAGTATCAAAAAATATCAAGTATCTAGGAATAAACCTTACAAGAGAAGTGAAAGACCTTTACCAGGGAAACTTCAAAACACTTCAGAAAGAAATTGAAGAAGATCTAAAGAAATGGAAGAACATCCCATGCTCATGGATAGGTAGAATTAACATAGTCAAAATGACTATCTTACCCAAACTTCTATATAGATTTAATGCAATCCCTATCCAAATTCAGACACAATTCTTTAAAGAAATAGAACAATCAATCACAAAATTCATCTGGAACCACAAAAGATCCAGGATAGCCAAACACATACTGAAAAACAAGAAGCTGGGAGGCATCTCCTTACCTAACTTGAAACTATACTATAAAGCCATAGTAATTAAAACAGCATGGTACTGGAACAGAGACAGGAGCTCAGACCAGTGGATCAGAACAGAATTCCCAGACATAAACCCCCAGATATACAGCCAACTAATATTTGATAAAAGAGGCAAGAATCTGAAATGGAACAAAGAAAGCCTATTCAACAAATGGTGTTGGTACAACTGGAAAACCACATGTACGAAAGTGAAAATTGACCCATACCTCACTCCTTATACAAAAGTCAACTCAAAATGGATCAAAGACCTTGAAATCAGACCTGAATCTATAAAGTTTATCGAGAATAAAATAGGCAGAACACTCGAAGACCTATATATCAAAAAGGTCTTTGAGAACGGAACACCAATGGCAAGAACGTTAGCATCAAATATAAACAAATGGGACTACATCAAACTAAAAAGCTTCTGCATGGCAAAAGAAACCCTACTTAATACAAGAAGACAGCTAACAGAATGGGAAAAAATCTTTTCACTTGACATATCAGATAAAGGGCTGATATCTAGAACATACAAAGCACTCAGAAAGCTGAGCCCCTCAAAACCAAATAAAGCCATAGAAAAATGGGGAAATGAAATGAATAGACACTTCTCTGAGGAAGACAGAAGGATGGCCAACAAACACATGAAAACATGCTCACCTTCACTCATCATCAGGGAGATCCAAATCAAGACAACAATGAGATACCACCTTACACCAGTGAGGTTGGCTCACATCAAAAATAATGGAAACAACCTTTGTTGGCGAGGATGCGGTATGAAAGGAACTCTCATCCACTGCTGGTGGGAATGCCCCCTAGTCCAACATCTATGGAGAAAAGTCTGGAGAGTGCTCAAAGAACTCAGAATTGATCTGCCATTTGACCCAGCAATTGCTCTACTAGGCATATACCCACAAGATGGAAGGACATTCATTCCAAAATATATATGCACCCCACTATTTATTGCAGCACTCAGTATAATAGCCAAATCTTGGAACCAACCTCGATGTCCAACAACAGATGAATGGATCATTAAGATGTGGTACATATACACAATGGAATATTACATGGCAGTCAGAAACGATACAATCACAGACTTTGCAGCAACATGGATGGACCTAGATCATGTTATGTTAAACGAAGTAAGTCAGAAGACAAAAGATAAACACAGAATGGTAGCACTATTCTGAAACACCTAGAACACATAGTTTATACACAACTAAATCCTATCAAATAACAGGGTAGAAACTCCGAACACTGTAATAGTCAGCATAGACGTGGGAGCAGTGTCCAAAATACATGAAAAAGGAACAACGCAAACTCTTGACTACACATTATACCACAAAGAAAACAGCAACAACAGAAACGGCAGCATAGAGAGAACAGGTATGTAATCAGACTTCTACAACAAAGGTCCACAATAATCCCTTAGAGTTCATATACAGGAACACAAGTATAGAACACCAAGGGAAATCACGGACTACAATGGCAACATACCATAACACTACCTTTTAATACCTTTATCTTACTATACTTTAAATAACCTCTCAGCTTTTCTGCCCACAGGTGCCCTTGGATACAAAGGGCGGACAAACTAAGGTGGCAACTCGGGATACCACACGGGATACCATACCTTGCTTGCACTACGAGATGGCCACAAGAAAACTCTTTAACATACACTTTATCTTTAGGTAATACCTTCATTTAGGAATTGAAGCACGTGACCAGTCAGACCACTGAAGCAGTACCTGAGACATACAGACTTAAACTACAGGCTCTATTCTTCGAACACATTCAATCAAACCAGCATTCCCTTGCTATTCTCTCCCCTCTTCTCACTACTTTTTTTTTTCTTCTTCTTCTATTCTGCTCATTACTTTTCTCCCTTTCTCCCCCCTTTTCTCTCTAAGGTATTTTCTCTTTTCTCTCCCTTCAAACCCTTCCCATACACCTTCCCCTTTCCCCCCTCCGGAAATCCAACTATCCCCTCACCCCTCAATCCCATCCAGATCTCCCACCATATTAAAACTCTTCACCCCCAGTCCTTATTCTATTAGGCATCAAGATCGACCTCCTACCCAACGAACCAGTACCCAGCACCCAGGCGAGAGGACACCCAGATAAAACCACACCTCGTCTCCTGAAAGAAAAGACAGCCAACTCCCCTATGGACTCATGCTGCGAGGCCCTCCCGACCAACTTCCCCTAACGCGAACTGCTCCTTGAAACCGGGCCTAGATCCAAAAGTATCCCCAATGCAAGAACTCTTCCAAGACCCCCCTGCCGCAAATATTTACCAATCTGAAGAAGGTCAGGGGGTGGGTTAGGAAGATGCCTGGGAACCCACACACCACAAGAAAAACCCAAAAGACAATGGGAAAAACTGTACTTCCAACATAGGCATAAGACCTGTAATACACCACCTCTTTACCTGCCCTCCCCCAAATGTAAGGTAGTCTTTTGCACCACTTTGGTCCCATAAAAATTTCGCTAACTCATTTTATTTCTTTTTTTTTTTTTAATTTATTTATCTTTTTTTTTTAAATGTTTGTCCTTCATATATATTTGTGAGCACATACAGTTTCAATCCCCCCCCCCCTTTTTTTTTTTCTTTCTTCGTTTTTTGGTAGATGACCTGTGACTGTTATCCCATCAGTCCACCCACGAATACACAGACATTATAATGTAGCACCACTTCCCCCTACAAAGGCACACTAAGTAAAGAGGAAATTTTACATTTAAAAAAAAAATAAAAGAGAGCTCTTATCTACTAGAGATAGGAACTCTTAGTTATTTAAAATATAGGGATATCTCCTGCCTTGAAAATATGTCATGTGGAATCAAATTAGACCTCAGGTGATTAGATACCATTCATCCAGCCTTGAACCCTGGATCTCCGACATAGAAACGGCACAGCTCTCCACAACAGCTGCAGGAAACAAACTCCATCCAGGATGGCCTTAATACGACGAGACCAACAACAAGGCCCAGCTCTAACATGATATCCTGACAACGGGGAAAATGCGATCATCTTGACCTTAGAGCAGATTAGCCTACCTTACCAACTAACGACAAGACAAAACCAGAAGTCTTGGCTCCCTTTGGTAGGACAAAAACCCAAGATCGGGATTTACAGATGACTGGCTGCTTGATCCACGACCAAACTGTATACATCTTGGGACCAATAAATAAGCCCTAGTTTAGGGTTTGAACTATGACCTGCACAAGAATCATGATCCCCAGCCCCAAAGATCCGGCAGAGACAATTGTAACGGAATGGGGCTTTTGGGAGCACAAAGAAAGACGCTATCCTAGGTGCCACCCTAGGCTCAGTGCAAAGACCAAGATCATCAACCACAGAAGATGGGTTAAAATGACACTGAGGTAACAGAACCTCTAGAACCACAAAGACTGACTTCATCATAAGTCCCACCTCAGGATCTGTACAGATACTGAGACCTCTAAACACAGAGCAGAAGTCTTCCACACACCAAAGGAAAAAAAAAAAAAGAAAGAAAAAAAAAAAAAAAAAACACCACCGGGAAAGTAAAGGATCCTGAGCAATGTCTAGAGTTGATCCCATGACAGTATGCTCCAAGGACGGAGAAATCCCATATCTCTTAGGCCAAGTGAATTCTTTTTCGAATGACCCCAATATTTACTGTGCCAGTGCAGGAGGGAAAAAAACAAAAATACAAAAAGCACAAAACCTTGGTTATTTTTTTGATATAAATATATATATTACCTTCATTTATTATTGTTATTATTATTTTTGATTTACCAATCTATTTTGGTCGATTTCTCTGTTTGGGTGTGATTATTGAAAGTGTAGTCCCCAATTATACTTATTTTTTTTATTTATTTATTTTTTTTTCTCTTCCTTTCTTCTCTTTCGTTATGTGCTATGCCATGTTTCTTAATTCAAGACCATGGCGTGATTTTTGTGTGTCTGTTTTTGTTTTATTTTTTTTCTACTTGTTTGTTTGTTTGTTTTGTCTGCTCTGTGTGGTGCTTATCGATATAGCTGGAGCCCTCACTGGATATTTGACACTTCTTTTGGTACTAGTGGAGTGTTTCACCTACTTTTTCTCCATCTCCCAGATTGATGATGAGAGCCTTTAGAAGGACTCCACCCATTTTCGGGGTATTAGACTCTTACCCCAGTTTATTGCTTTTTTCTCCTTCAAACAAAACCACGCAACTTGAACTAGCTAGTCCTGACTCCAGATAGAGGGGGAAATAAGGGAGGCATCAGGACCAAACAGGTGCAAGACTACTAAGTAGTGGGTTAGATACAGAGGGGACCACATATTCTAGCCGCCCTGGGGTGAGGGAAAAGGAAAAGGGAGGTAGGATAGAAACGGAGGCGTAGGGATGACAATTTGGCGATGGGAATCCCCCCTGATTTTATGTAAATATGTACCTAAAATATTATTGTCAACAATATGTAAGCCACTATGATCAAAATAAAAATTTATATTAAAAAAAAAAAAAGAAGTCAAATACTTTGAAAATGGGCGGAGACCTTCTAGAGGCTTTCAACCTCAGTTTGAGAGAGGACATGAAAAAGGTAATTAAAACACCACAACAATACAGAAAGAAATATCAAATTAAATATCCAGTGATCACTACAGCAATAAAGACAAGCACCACACAATAGTCTCGGTTCTGAAATCAAATCATGCCAGAGTGCAAAAAGAAAGAGAAAGATAAGATAAAATAAAATAAAATGAAATAAAATAAAATTGGAGATATCAACTTCAATATCTACACCAAAATAAAGATGTCAAAAAATTGATCAATCAATAAATGTGTGGAAAGATGATTATTTTGTGTTTTTTGTTAGTTTGTTTTGTTTTCCCCCTGCATAGGCACATTAAGTATAGGGGATATTATAGAGGGAATTCCCTTGGCCTAGGAGTTACAGGGTTTCTCCACCCCTGAAGTATACTGTCATGGGATTAACTGTAGACTCCTTGCATGATCATTTACTCTCCCCTCGGTGCTTTTGTGGTGTATGGAAGACTTCTGCTTCGTCTTGGATGGTAAAATCAGACCTCTGTATCTAGAGATCTTGGTGACTGTGCAGCTCAAGGAGTGGAGCTTATGATGGAGTCTTTCTTTGTGGTTCTAGGAGTTCTGCTTCTTCAGTGTCGTTTTAATCCATCTTCTGTAATTGGTGGTCTTGGTCATTATGTTGCTCCTAGGATGGAGCCTGGGATAAAAATCTTTTATGTTTCCGGAAGACCCGTTCTGTTGCGGTTGTCTCAGTCAGACCTCTGGAGTTGAAGATCTTGTTTGTTGAACAGATTGTAGACCAAAAGCTAGGCTAGAGCTTTTCTTTGCTGTTGTTGGTCCCGGGATGCATACTGTCAAGTCCTGGTTGTAACAACTGGTCATCTGTATATAGCGATCTTGGCTTTTGCTCAGGTCAAAGGGTGACATGTTTTCTGATTTTGTCTTATCGTTGGCTGATGAGGAAGGACAACTTGCTCTTAGATCAAGTTGTTCCCATTTCCTCGTTGTCAGGTTATAAATTTAGAACTGGCGCATGTTGGCATCAGAGCAGCATTATGAATGCCCTAGAGGGGATTTGGTTCTGGAGCTGCTGTGGAGAACTCTGTCAAAATATAAAACATTTTATGAGATGACTTTCTCATCTTTAGAAAGATCTGAGCATGGTACCAGAAGGAAAGGGATGTAAAATAAAAAATAATGGTAATTAGAATTTCAAAATAAAACACTTTTGTTCTGAGAAATATCTTTCTAACAAAAATATGCCAGCTACAGAACACAAAGGAATATCTGCAATCTTCACATTCATCAAAGGCTTAATGAGAACACATATTTATCTATTGGATGGTTATAGTAAAAAGTAATAACTCCAAATGCTGAAGATGTGGAGAAACTATGACTTTTCTATAGTGCTGATGAAAATTTTAAGTGCCTTGTCATGAAAATCCTATAGCAACCAATCTTGGAAATCTTTTAGCAGCTTCTTACACAACTAAATATGTGCAGATCAGGTGACCCAACCATTGCACCCTAGATATTTGCCACAGATAAACAAAAACTTGTTCACACAAAAACCTGTACTTATATACTGCTTATACTACTTTTCTTTCATAGTAACAAAGAACTGGAAGCAACTAAGTTGTGTCCCAGTGGTTAGATAATTGAACAAGCTTTGGTAGATTCATACAATGTAATAATTTTCAGCAGCAACAATAATAAAACAACAAAAGTAGTCTTGATGAGTAAAACATGTGACAATCTGAAGAGACCTCAAAGACAGAAGATGAGTAACAGTTCCAAAAAGTTACATATGTTCTGATAATTGATTCATTTAGAACATTCTCAGAATAGGAAAAGGACAGAGATGGAGCATGGTTTAGTGGTTATTTGGGGTCAGGGATGGAATGGAAAGGAGCTTGAGTAAACAAATGCAAAGAGGGCACAGGTAGGCTTTAGTGGTCATAAAATAATTCTGGATCTTGATTAAGATATAACAAGAATCTGTGCCTGTGATAAATTTGTGTGGAATCATATATATAGACACAGACATGCACACAAATGAATGCAGGTTTAAATTATTAAATTAAAATAAATCTTTTTTTTTTTTTTCGTTTTTGGGCCACACCCGGCAGTGTTCAGGGGTTACTCCTGGCTATCTGCTCAGAATTAGCTCCTGGCAGGCACGGGGGACCATATGGAATGCCGGGATTTGAACCAAGCACCTTAGGTCCTGGATCGGCTGTTTGCAAGACAAATGCCAGCCCCTAAAATAAATCTTGTTTAGTCGAGTTCAGCACTATACCAATATTAGTTTCCTTTTATATTGTTCTGCACTCTTATAATATACTACTAGTAAAGGAAGCTGGATTCACTAATTAGATAACATCCTGTGAATCTATAACTTTAAAATGTAATATGAAGGGATATTTTTTAAAATATAGTCACCTTTTTGTAATGAGAAAAGAAAACCTGTGTCATATCAGTGGTGTTTCATCCTAAGTAATCTCTCTCCCTCCTCTACAGACAGTGTCAATCAACCAACATTTTGAAGTTTCCAGTGTCTAGCCTTAGACCAGTTAGACAGAAAGGCTGCAACTCTTCAAGTGAATTTAGTCATACTCCTTTCCCAGATTCACAAATGTTAACAATTTAAGCCATTCGTGTCATCATGTGAGATCTAAAAGACCATTTCAGAAGTTACAGAGAGCATGGCCCTCTGCCCTTGCCTTTCCCCTAAGGTCCCTTATCAAGTACAGTACAGTTAGCAGCATGGATTCAAAGACCTGCATCAATAGTTCTCTTTTTATTAAAAATAAATAAAAAGCAGTTGTCCTAGTAGTGTCTAGTACGAATCCCACCTGAGATCAGATGAGCTAACTTAGCCAACATTCTTCTGGGGGGTCGGGTGGGGTTCCGGGTACCCCCTCTTTGCCACGGGGATGGTTATGCCGCAGGGCATCCAGAATTGTCAGGCGCAAATGGAATGGGAGTGATGCGACAGGCACCTCCCTGTGAGTAAGGAGCTGGAAGGACCAATAAGGGCCGTGCGAGCGTTTCTCATCAGCATCATCCGTCTTCAACAGAAGCACCCACACGACACGTCTCTAGTGCATTGGGGACACGCAAGACCGGCGTCAGCCTTTGCTTCCAAACTAGGGGAAAGGCAGAGAGGTCAGAGTGTCGAGGGCCGGAGGGGCAGGCTAGACCCGCATCAGTAGGCCGCCAGGGAAGGAGCCGGTGCAGCGAGCGACTGACTCCTCGGTCGCCGCTCACACCTGAAGCTGCGGGCGGCCCCTGGGCGGTGCGGTGCCCCCCGCGGGCCAATGGGAAGGCGGCGCGACGGCCCCCGTGGCCAATGGGAAGGCGGCGCGGCGCGGCCCGCGGCTATAAGTGCGCGGGAGGCTGAAAGCGAAAGTGAGCGGCGCGGGGCGCAGAGCGCGGGAGCTGCCCTGCCCTGCCCTGCCCTGCCCTGCCCTGCCCTGCCCTGCCCTGCCCGGCCCGGCCGACGCGGTCTCCGCTAGCGCGCAGCCGGCCCGATGCTCCGGGCCCATGAGCCGCGGCCAGGGGAGGCGGGGGCGGCCGGCGGGGTGCCACCGGCGCCCGCCAAACCGCTCACCTCGTTCCTCATCCAGGACATCTTGCGGCACGGCGAGGGACGGCTAGGCGGCCGCGCGGGGAGCCCGCAGTGCCCGCGTCCAACCAGCCCCCGGCGGGACCCGGAGCCCGAGCCCGAGGGAGGAGCCGGCAGCGTCGGGGCGCCCGGGAACGAGCTGGGCTCGCGGGACCTCGAGTCAGGTGAGCAGGCGGGCGGGCGAGGCCGGGAGGTCCGGCTGCGGGACTGTCCCGCGCGGCCTCCTGGCCGAGATCGGGCTGCAGCGCTGCTGCGGGAAGCCGCGGACGCAGGCCCCGCCGCCTCCCTCTGGGGCTGCTCCGTGGAGAGGAACCCCGAGCCCCAGCGTCCGGGGGCGCCGATTGAAATCTGAGCTTGACTCCCAGGCTGGGCCGCTGCGCTCCGCAGCCCCGCGACCCTCAGTTCGAGGACCGCGCCTCCCTGCACCCGCCCAGTCCCACACATCATTGGCATTAACTTGCTTATATTCCTAAATCAGGTTCCGAGCATCAAAACCTCCCGTTTGCTTTCCAGTCTTGCATAGGCATCAACACTAAATTTGAGGCTTCCCAGGGGTTTTCAGCGACGTGGGCGAGTTTTCCTGGCTGCCTAGACGTCCCACCGTGCAGCAGTGGACCCCTAATCCAGTTCTGGCTGCTTTTCCTTATCCATGCTTCTCTGGCTGCCACTTGAACTCGGGGCCTTGTTTCACCGGGCCTCATATTTTCCTTGGTCTCTCCCATGCATAACGGCTTCCCCACCTCCTTTCCAGGCGCATCTGGAGTCTTCCTATTTAATTGCACTTGACACCTAAAGGAAGTTCTTCCATAACCACCTCTAGCTTTATTCTCATAACCATTCGAGGACAAATTTGTAAGACACGGGCCCGTTCCCTCCCTGCTGCCTTAATCGTGTGAAAAAGGGGGAATGTATCCAAAACGACAGTGGCCTGTTTGTTCCTTCTCCGAACGTTAAGGGCGGCTTGGATTCTGGTCTCTTCCTTTGCTAACATGTAACGTTTGCCTTCCTATCCCTCTCCTCCTCTCTCCTTTCCAGCTAGGCCCTTGGACACTTATCTGCTGGACTGTGAACACACTTCAGAAGCTCTCCCAAGCCTCCCCCACACCCCCAAGCCGCCCCAGAAGCGCTCTCGAGCCGCCTTCTCCCACAGACAGGTCATCGAGTTAGAGAGGAAGTTCAGCCACCAGAAGTACCTGTCAGCACCTGAACGGGCGCACTTGGCCAAAAACCTCAAGCTCACCGAGACGCAAGTGAAAATCTGGTTCCAGAACCGTCGCTATAAGACCAAGCGGAAGCAGCTGGCAGCTGACCTGGGGGACCTGGAGAAGAACTGCTCGCTGCCCGCCCCCAAGGAGGAGGGCTTCTCACGGGCCTCTGTGCTCTCAGCTTACAACCGTTACCCCTACTATCCTTACCTTTACTACCTAGGAAGCTGGAGCCCAGCTCTCTGGTAATGGCACATGCTAGATGTGTGGCACCACAACTGCCTTCCCCGCTTCTGTAACCGAAACACAGAGAAGGTCATGGTCAGGGAGGATGGGGAGCCCGAGGCATGAAAACCAAAGGTTTGCAAGGAGATTCCAGAATCTCCTCTGGCGGCCCACTGGTGGAGGCGGATGGTAAATAAGGCCATGCCGAATAGTTTCTCCAAGCATAGGGCTAGTCATTCTGGCTTTGGGGACCTGCTTAACGTGAACAGGGAGAAAGTCAAAGGCTATTGCCAGCCCTTTGTGTGATTTTGTACCCACTATCCACCTCACTTCTGAGGGGTTCCCCCCACCCACTCCTTCCTCTATGTCACTAGGCAGGGAGTCAGAACATAGCAGAAGGACTTTTTGGACAGCAGAGATGAAGAGGCCACCAATGAAATTCAACTTGAACTCATAACGCCTCTCCTTGTTCTGAGAATATGACAGAATTTTTAACACTATAAGAAAGGAGAATTGGGGCATTACAGAGAAACCCATCATGTACAGCTCAGATTGGTAGGGCATAGGGAAATGAGTAGAAGAAGATGAGAATAGAAGCATCTTATTACATTTTAAAAGAATGCCATGATATGGTTGTATATGGTAGATGCACTTCACCATGGTATTAAGACAAGCTGGATATCTGAACTTCTCCTAAGGGAGGGTGCCCCTACCAGAAAACTGTCCCCATATCTGACTCTAAGCCCTTTCCCTTTCTGGAGAGGGCGAGAGGGAGTGATGCCACATTTCTTTCTTTTTTTTTTTTTTTTTTGGTGGTTTTTGGGTCACACCCGGCAGTGCTCAGGGGTTTTTCCTGGCTCCGTGCTCAGAAATTGCTCCTGGCATGCACGGGGGACCATATGGGATGCCGGGATTCGAACCGATGACCTTCTGCATGAAAGGTAAATGCCTTACCTCCATGCTATCTCTCCGGCCCCGATGCCACATTTCTATGTGCAATCCTAAAAGTTTTCTGGGTCATTGTGCACCATTTTTCTCTGGGCCTAAGAATTTCAAATCAGATGATAGTTTATTGTGCTGCATTATGACTGCATAATTTTTGCTAAAGAGTCTTCCTTTTTTAAATTTTTTGTTCCTTTGCTACAGCAACTCCCCCCCCACCCCTACCCACACACATAACCAAAAGGCTTCTTTTTCAGTCTAGACTTTTAGACTGGCTGCACCTAATATGCCTTCCTTATTTAGCCTGAGATCTGGTCTATTTTTTCCCCAAAGATTTTTCTCCAGCAGTTAAAAAACAAATGTGTATGTTGGGGTGGGGAGGGACAGGATGGTGATAGTAGGCAATTTTGAATTGACCTAAAAACATGTATTTAAAAAAAAACCAATTGCTAATTATTTTCTATAAAGATATACAGCATTAAATATCAAATCCTCATTCGTGGTATGACAGCTCAAGAAGGCCACTGCTGCTTCTGTAGGCCTGTGTGGTGACTGTGCTCTCATGGTTGTCTCTGACCCCCATTTGAACCCTGCAGGCAAGGTGGCAAGGGGCAACTGTGGGCATATCCAAGTGCACCACATCTGGGGAAGGATCTGGTCATGTGACACTGGGAGTGTGGCCCAGTGTTGGAAGTGCTGGCCCTCAGTGCCTAGGCCCCAAAAAGGCTAAGGGGCTGTTAGCACTTTATAGGAAAGAGGCATTGAGAGTGGAAAAATTTTCAAATCACTTAGTTATGGCTTTTTGCTGACAAGCAAACAAAAAATGGTTCAAATACTTGGGGAAGGATCTTTGTTCAATATCTGTAAACATGGTGCCCCTAAATGAGGCACCTAGTGAATAGAGAGAGAATGAGCAGAAAGTGGAAGAGACATATAGCTGCCCTCTAGGTGACCTGCTACAGGAGGGAGCTCAGAAACAACCCCAAAATCAAGTTATTAATGAGCTACCCTGAGGATTGGAAATCTCTTAAGGAACTTTTCCATGTCCACCTCATAAAAGGGCCAATTTGTTACGAGTGACAAAACTGATTTTACCTTCTATTTTCTTCTCTGGGCTCCACATGAAAATGTCAGTAAATGCCACTTGCTCATTCAGTAGGGGCCATGGGAGGCAGAAGAGTCTAAAATGACTTTTCTCTCTCTCACATTGGCTTTTTAAGACAAGCATTTAGCACTCACTGTCTTCTGCCCTTTCGCTGTACACTGAATTTAATTCTTTCAACCTGATATTCTGCAAGTATGAAGTATTTTACTGGTATGCACATTGCGTCGCAAAACATTCTTCGTTAAAAATAATTTGGTTTGAGAAACCATATACTTTTCCTCATTGGAAGTTGTCACTCACCCATAGCTGAATGAGCAGAACGATATGCAAAATGACGCATCAGTACCTGATGGATGGGAGATGCCCTGGCTCATTTCTCCTAACTAGCTTCTTTCTTTCCCATTTTGATAAATTAGTTTGGTTTCTCCATGTGCACAATAAACTGCCCTGCTCTGCATTATAAGCTCATGACTTGAAGTTTTAGTAAAGTAACCTACCAAACTTTATTTTTCTATGTATTTTTTTGCAACATTTGAGTGTTTTTAAAATAAAGAGCTGTGTCTTTACTAGACATTTCTGTTTGTGACTTTTTCTTAAAGATGATAGGATTTTAGCAGACATATTTCTGGCTGCCATGTTCTCCCACCTTTAGTCTGTCTGAAAATTTTAGGGAGGCGATCAACAACAGTAGCTTCACCCAGAGTGGATGATGGTCTTTCTTTAATAAATGCTCTTTCCTCCCTTCCAGGTCAGTCATGCAGAGGGAAATGACAGGCCTGTCTGTAGTTATGGTGTGCAGCCATGACCTCTGTTGTAACGGAAATCACCAAATATTCACTCAGGTTCTTGCAATCTGAAGGAAGTATCTTTCAGAATGGGACCTCCTCTCACCCCTCCTCACAGGACCACTGCTCCCCTTGACACTTGCTTCTTCAAAAATGTCACCTTCACCCAGGACAGATAGATCTCTGTCCTGTGGCAAGCAACACCTTTGAATTGGAATCACAAGTATTGAAAATAGGTTTAAAATAAGATAGAGAAATAACACATTCTTCCTCTGCCTGCATTTGAATCTTCCTAAAATCCCCCAGCAGAATGTTTCATGGTCCTGATTACCTGAGAGAATTGATTCTTCCCCTCTCACTCAAGGAAATAGAAGCTTAGAGAGGAAGGTGCTTACTCGAGGGAAAACATAAAATAATTTCAAAGTTGACTCTAATCCTTTAAGTACATTGTCCACACAGGTGGGGCCTCTTGTAGCATGATCACATCATGAGATTTAACTCTTTGCACAAATCTACAGCCTCTGTCCCCTCCCCTGGAAGGCCATGAGCTCTCAAATTACAAAGGCCCTTGCAGCAAATTAACAGATGTGGATTTCTTTTTAACCATTAAAAATAACTAATCCAGGAAATTAAACAAACTAAAAAAAAACCCTCTCTCTAAAGTGAACTCTGTCTCTTCTTTGTCCTGTTTCCAATTTCTCTTCAGTGTAGATGCTAATCTCCCTCACCCCTTTCCCTCAGTAGCTCTCCTCAGCACAATACATGTCGGCATTTGGAGCCCCTTTTCAGTTTGTCTGTTAAATTACTTCTGGTGCAGATTCAAGCTCACTATATTTTATTTGTTTAGGGGCTACACCCAGTGTTTCCCAAGGTTTACTCGTGTCTCTGTGCTCACGAATTATTTCTGGCAATATTCAGGGGACCATATTTGGTGCCAGGGATTAAACTCAGGTTGGCCACAGGCAAGACAAATACTGCTATAATATCTCTCTGGCCCAGTTACTGTATTTTTGTCCCTGGAAGCCTTGTGGTATTTCTCAGACCTCCTTAAGAGCTGCCCGGGGGCAATGGGCATTTGGGACTCATAGCTGACAAAAGCATTTCCTTCTAACTCTAAAAAGGGCCATGAAGAGAGACCCACTTCACTGAAGGACCTTGTGGCAGAGGGTGTCACAGGTTTCTTGAGATACATCCAAGAGAATGCAAAGACAGCAGACTGAGGAGCAGGACTGCGAACCATACACCTGACCTGGGCAGGTGCATCTGACACTTTACCCGGTACTTAAAGAAAGTCAAAGCCAGCTCTATTGAAGCTAGATTGGGGAAAGATGGTGGGAACTTGAGTCCCAGCATCAGCCACCACTAAAATTGGACAAAATGGTCCCTCTGAACATGATGTTGGCTGCTTGTGGACACAGCTGGGGCTCAGTGGTCATCCACCACAGGGATGTGTCACCTTTCCATAGGGATTTGGAGATGCACAGGGCATTCACTTTGATGTATGATTCCCAAGGGATTGCTCTGAGAAAATGCACTGAGAGTGGCTGAGCCAGCTGGGAGCAGAGTCCCACACTCAGACATCCAGACTGCATCTCCCAAAACCATCAGGAACTTGTCACTAGCTTTGTTTTTCAAAGCCAAGTTATTTACTGCCCAAGGAAAGGGGCAGGAGCCATAGTCCTGGGACACAAAGTGCTCCTAGTTTAGCCACAGGCTTGGCCTTGGTGCCAACTTCCTCAGACAGGCCTCCCCATCAAAAGACTTATCCAAAGTCTGCAGGGAATAAAGAATCTCAGCTTCCACAGTGGGTCCCAATGTGAACTAGTTTGGGAGAGATTCAGATGGGCAAGCACTTATTGGGGTGCAATGGAAGAGGGGGTGACATTGGTGGCACACAGAGAAATATGTCTTCTCACTAGGTTGACTCTAAGATACTTACAGCTTGGGGGTTTGGGTTTCAGTGCAGGGGGAAAGGTTTGGGTGCCTACAGTCAAAGCCAATGCCCCTTACAGTGAAACATGTACTGACGACCACTAAACAGCCTTCCTAGCTTCTGCTTGCAGACTTTTGTTAGTTTCTCTTTTGGGTTGTGACCGTGTGGAACTCAGGTGCTACTCAGAAGCTGCACCCAGCTCAGTGCTTAGGGGTGTCTCTGGGAGGTTCTTGGGGAAACCATCCAGTTCCCTGGATTTAATTGGAAATTTCATAGTGCAAAGCATGTCTTCACGAACTGCCTTCTTAGCCTACTTAAATATTTACTTTTATTTTATTTTTGTTTTGGGGTCACATCTGGCAGTGCTCAGGAATCACTCCTGGAATCAAACCAGGATCCGCCGTGTACAAGGCAACCCTTCTTTTATCTCTATAGTTCCTAGTAAAAAAATTTTTAAGCTCACAAACCTCTGGTGTATGGGAGTTTGGTGCTAATTTTGCTTTCTTGAAGATGGAAATTCAGCAGCAGTTAATCTCAAAATGCTGTTCATGCTCACATTCCGAGTTGCATTTGCAGAATGTCCCTTGGTCCTATGATCATCAGCATTAGCTGAACTGGGAACATCCCAGAGTCTTTAAAGTAAAAACAGGAAGAATTAGTCCACTAACACCAATTGCTAGTAGCTCAGGAAATGAGGCGTGGGCATATGTACTTGTTTTTTGGTTGCTCAGCCTCATTTTAACTGGTTTAGCCTCATCAGCAGGTACTTGAATAAGAGCACTACCTGGAAGAGTGGTCAGTGAGGAGTGAGGGGATCAGTGTGTTTTGTTTTGTCACTTGCTTGTTCTTTTACAGAGAACAGATGCTCATCTTCTTTTACTTTATTCACAAGCTTCCTCCTCTTGGAATTTCTGACATCACTGAACACTCTCTGTTCTCCAGGAAGTCCCTGTTCCCTCTATTTCATTCTTCTCTTAATGTTGAGGGGCTCCTGGCTGCCTGGGTGCTTGACTAGCTGGGTGATTCAGAAGCTTCTATTACTTATCTCCAATCCAGACTCATCCATATGGACACCATACAGTCTGCCTTGGAAATGACAGAAAATACTTGCTTTTGCACAGGTGCTTTCCTTCCCTGGAACTTCAGGACCTTGTTTGTGTGAGTGGTGGTGGGGAACATCAGGGGACAGTGGGTGTCTGTAACATCTATCAATTAGGGCTCTGTTTCCCTGATGACTTCTCTATCAGGATTATGTTGTCTTAACACTGACATAAAATTGGCACTTTCTTCAGCCAAACTGGCAATGTTAATTTTTTTTTAATGTGTGCATAGAGAGATGAGTAGGGTAGAGGGTTCATGGACTAAAACTTGCAAGCGATAAATACAGAGCTGGCATCAGAATTCTGCATAAAGCCAAAGAAGCCAAGGATGCACCTAAACCACCTCTGAAAATGAACAAAGGAACATGCAGGGGATATTCACAACATGAATTTCTGGGGTTTGGAAGAAGTGTGGTTTTCTTGTGGAAAAACTTGGGATCTCTCTCTCTCTCTCTCTCTCTCTCTCTCTCTCTCTCTCTCTCTCTCTCTGAATGCATGCTGCGAGTTCATCTATCCTTAGCTCCTCAGTGTTATCCCTTTTATCTCTGCTTTCTAGAAATCCAACTCAAAAAGCTAAAACAATGAGCAAAATAAGGTGTGGAGAGGGGTCCCCAAGGAATGTGTGGGTAAAAGTAGTTTAGGGACACTCTGCTGAGCAGTACAGAGCCCTGACAACAGCTTCATATCTCCCTGTAACACAGCCAGCATCTTGGAGATGCCAGCCTGAGAAATATGAGTTGAGTCAGAGAATGGATACTTGCAGGGGCTGAGCAGGGGGATTTGATGATGAAAGTTTTGGACAAAGGTTTCCAAAGCTCTCTGTGACTCACATAATCTATTCCATGTATTTTAATATTTTTCTTTATTTTAGAGGTAGTGAGACTCTCCATAAATGTGAAGCAGTTCAAAAATTTCTACTGGAAGAAGCTCTTCCAACAGACGAGATGAAGCAGGTGAGGAAAGATGCAGGAAGCTTAGAAGATGGGTGCCAAAGGCCTGCACTCTTCTCTTTCAAGAGGCCTCTTCCTGAAAAGGGAGAATAGACCTTGATTTGAATGGTGTACCCCATTCCTGCTTGCCTTTGCTTCCTCTGAGGAAGTTCAGCTGCATGTGAAAAGCAAACCTGAAGAAGGGACAACAGAGAATACAGACCTGGGCAGGAGCTGGTAGAGCACTTTTCCACCCCTGTAGGAGCATTTCATGTACATGTGAGCCTCCATCCATCTTGATGGCTCCTGAGTGACCCCTTAATGGAGAGATGGCTCTGTCTCACAGACATCAGGTTTTATTACAGACTTACTGGGGGAATGTCAACTTTGGCATAGGGAGGAACAAAAGCTGGACGTGGATCTGAGGAAAGGTATTCTCGTTATATTCGCCCACAAAGTTCATAAAACCCTGTACAGGCACACATTTTCAGAATGCCAGAGTGTGTTTTCTCAAACAGAAGTCAAGCTTCCTACAAAGAGGTGCTGTTGGGGTGAGAATTAGGCACAGCTATATCAGGAGGCCTTTGAAGAGAACTTGGGTGTGTGTATGGGGGTTGAGGAATGGGGTAATGTTTTCATATTTGTCTGTGCTGAGGGGTTATTCCTGGCTCTGTGACAAGGAGTTTGCTCCTGGCAGTGCCAAGAATTGAATTGGGACTGAATACTCCACCTCCCGTTTTGAGTTGTTTTATGTGCTTAAGTTATTATTGTGCTTAAGAGCTATTTCCAGCTCTATGCTTAGGGGGTGCTTTCAACAGTGCTCAAGGTTGTGAATCAAACCCAGGCGTCTGTGTGCAAAACATCCAGTCAGCTCTTTGAGCTATGCTTCTATCCAAAGGAAAGGGTGAAGAAAACCAGTTGAGGTATCAGAGAGATAATATAAGGTTAAGGTGCTTTCCTGGCATTTAGCAGGCCTAGTTCCACTCGGTGTCCCCACGCGTTATGGAGTACAGCCCTAGAAGTCCAGGTACACCACAAGGTGTTCAGGTAATCCCCAGAACTGCAGAGCCCGAGAGGTTGAGAATTACTAGATAGGCCTGTGGGTTTCCCACTCGATTAAAAAGACATTTTTTCAAAGAGAGAACTTGTTGACTATAAGCTCCTAAATATTAAAACTAATTTCATGCTAGGAAGATGAAAGCATATTTTTCTAAATAGAGTTCTAAGTAGCACTCTACACTGAACGGAGCATAGGTTGACACTTATATAATTATGTCTGCTTAGTGAATGAGTGAATGAAAGGTAAAAATAAAAGCCCAAACCTTGTCTGGAGAGCTGAGTTTGATTTTGTGCACCACACTCTAAACACTGTTATAAGTTTGATAAAGCATGATTTGGATAACATAAGGGCTTTAAATAGATGTATGAAGAAAAATTCATGTAACTAAGGGTTTTTATATGGGAGGGGGAAGAGTAAAGGGGGTGTTATCATTTGACGGATGGAGAACTCTGTCACTGGTGAGGAGGCAACTATTGGTGAGGTCAGAAAAAAGAGAACACAGATGGAAAGTCTAAAATCTTTAATAATACTTCAGTTCTGACTCTAGAGAGAAATACTACCATCAACCATGAAGTGAGACAAGTTTTATCTCCTCTGAGTTTAGTTATTCTTTTCAGACAGAGGAATTAAACCTGATGATGAGGGCTGGATTAATCAGTTTCACAGGTCCCAATTCTGATAAATAAGTGGAACGATAATATAAATTTAAAGATGCCAATGTAATGATTGATAGCTATTGATTCTTATTGAAAATACCACCCTTAGAGAGCCATTATTTTTACATCTAATGAGTTTTACTATCTCAGACTTATGTCTTTATGCTCTCAGTTCCACTCTTTTTGCTGTGGTTGTGAGAACTGGGTTGGTGGTATTTGAACACATGTTGGTTGCAGTGTTTACAAGAGGGCACATACTTGCTTATGGTGCTTGCATACATTTGTTTGTGGTTTGTCAAAGATCACATACTTTGTTGTTATGCCAGGGATTGTGAACAATAGCCTCTAGGATTGCACTTGGCATGTGGGGTGATGCCAGGGACTGAAGTCATAGCTGCTTGCATTCTAGGTAGGTATTTTACTACTGAACTATCCCTGGGCTCTGAAACTTATTTTGGAACCTAAAGAATCCATTTCTGGGTCCAGTAAGTAGGGCGCATGCATATCATGAACAGGAAATGGCTGAATTCACCGTACCACATGGTCCCCTAAGCATAGTAGGGTGCAACTCTGAAGGCCTTCAGCAGTACCAGTGTACCAGGGTACTCCTCTGCACCACAGAGCCTGAGCAGCACTGCATCTTCTGGCACTTATATCAAACCACCAACCAGTTGAGTCCAAGAGTCATCAGTGGGGTCCCTTGATGACTGAACATTGCTTAGAATGACCTCTGTCCTAGAAGAATACATCCTCAGGGCTCAAAACAGGATAGAAAGAAAGATGCTTGCCTTGCATGTGACTGATTCTGTTTGAATCCCAGCACTAAGATCTCTTGAGCACAGAGCTAGAAGTATCCCATGAATACCACCATACATGGCCCAAATACCCACCAAAAAATAAATTCAAAATTCAAAAAAATTATTCATGGGAAAAATAAATATGATAAAGCATTAATATTCAATATGAGTAAGTTTATTAAATTTAAGAGAGACAACATGTGATGCTAAAAAGTGGTAATTGAAAAAAGAAAGGAAATAGCACTGGATAAAATGCTAGGGCTTAATGGAAAAACTTTCAAAATTTTACTTAAATTTAGCTTTGTTTCAATCAATGCCTTAGTTCTTTGTCAAATTCTTTTGGGAGCATCAGGGGAAGGGTTTGGGTGACAAAATTACTTTAGGCTCTGTGCTCAGAGATCATTCCTGGCAGGGCTTGGGGACCATATTGGGTGCTAGAGATCCATAGGTGTCAGAGAACAAAACAGAAAAAACAACAAACAAGATTATTGGCTTACCTACTGTTCTATCTCTCTAGCCCCATGCTTTGTCTTATATTCAAATATATGCATTATATTTTAGTATAGGATATTGGTAGAGGCCTTTGGATTGGTCCTCATATTGCCTTCTAACTAGATGTCTCTCAAATTAGGCAGGGTTAACAAGATGTCATCAGTGTAATGACTTATTATTGCCTCAGGGAACTTTTCAAGAGCAAAGCTTAAGATTCTATCCACAAAAACTTACACATTATTGGGAAACTGCACATTCCCTGAGGAAGCACTTTCCATTAATAATGATAAGCTGGGGCATGGTTATTGTATGATGGAACAGAAAAGGCAAAACATTTTCTGTCTTCTGGATGAATGGGAATATGGTAAAAAAAACAGTCTTTTAAATCATTACCAAGGGCCAATCTTTTCAAATAACCACTGGTGAAGGGAGGCCAGTCTGCAGCTTACCCATAGGAATCATGGATAAATTCAAAGCTCTAAAGTCCATTAAATGTTGTCATTTCTAGAGCCAGAGTGGTGGCACAAGCGGTAAGGCCTTGCCTGCTCTAGTCTAGTATGGACCTTGGTTCCATCCCCTGGCATCCCAAATGGTCCCTCAAGCCAGGACCAATTTCTGAGCACATAACTAGAAATAACCCCTGAGCATCACAGGGTGTGGCCCAAAAACAAAACAAAGAAAAAAGTTGTAATTTCCCTCATTTCTTTTGAAATCATAACAGGAAAACCAAAGGAACCAATTAAGAGACATCTAATTATAAGGCAATATGAGGACCAATCTAAAGGCCTCTACCAACAAGAATATTTTTATATTTTTATTATTTTATATCAAATGCCAACATTTATTCCACACATTAAAATTAACAGCAGTATGTGTGTTTGAGGGTGAATATCAGGCAATATGTAGAGCTTGCTCCTGCTTTTGGTGGACTTGGGATCAAAATCAGATCCATGAGATGTGGGTTGTCAGAGATGAAACCCACGTCAGACAAATGCAAGGCAAATGCCTTACTTACTAGAATATCTCTCTGGCCCTGCAGCATGTATTTTTGGAAAATATTTCAAACAATTTAATTTTGGGTATTTTTGGGGGGAGGGGTCACATCTAGTGGCACTCAGAGGTTGCTCCTGGCTCTGCACTCAGAAATCACTCCTGGCAGGCAGAGGGACCATATAGAAAACTGGGATTTAAACCACTGTCAGTCCTATATCCACTGTGTGCAAGGCAAACACCTTACTGCTGTGCTATCTCTCCAGCCCCTAAACTATTTAATTTTTAGAAGTTTTTATTTAGTTAAAGAACCATGGTTTACAAAGCTATTGATAGTTGAATTGTAGACATATTATTTCAACAACAATCCCACCACCAGTGTCAATTCCCATCACTAGTGCTCCTATATTCCATCATTCACCAATCCCAAAATAGCCCTTTCCTTCCCCTGCCTGCTATCTTGGCAAGAACATTAAAATTTGGTGATTTCAGCTTAAATATTACGTTTTTAATGTTATTGAGTCAGTACTTTGAATGTATAGCTATAAAATTCTCCTATATCCCCAATATAACCAAAGCCAGTCTCCTGTTCCCTCATTACTACTCTTTCCCATCATCTTCCTTCTTTGATTTCTTTTCTTCTTTGTCCTTTTCCTCCCTAAGCTCTGGTGACAAGGGTGAGCTAGGTATTCTGCATTAGTAAATGCATTACATTCCTAATACAATTATTTTAAACACCACAGATCAGCTTGTGGTTGGCTGTCTTTCTTCTTCTGGCTTACTTCACTCAACATATCTTCCAGTTCAAACCAGGTTGTAGCAAATTGCATGATTTCATCATTTCTTGAAGCTTCATAGTATTCCATTATAGATATATGTCACATTTTCATAATCCATTCATCTGTACTTGGACACCTAGGTTGATTCCATTCCTTAACTATTGTTCTCATTGCATGGGCCAAGAGATAGCACAGCAATATGGCATTTGCTTAAACACAGCCAACCCAGGATGGGCGGCGATTCAAATCCCTGCTTCCCATATAGGTCCCCAAAGCCTGCCAGGAGTGATTGCTGAGCACAGAGCCAGGAGTAAACCTTGAGCATTGCCAGGTGTGACCAAAAAACAAAACAAAACTATTGTTCTCACTGCAGCAATGAATAGTAGTGTGCATATATCGTTTTGAATAAATACTTTTTAAGTCTTGGGAAGAAATATCTTAAAGTAGGATTTCTGGGTCACATGATAGCATAATTCTTCATTTTGTTTTCCACAGAGGTTGAACCAGACAATATTTCCATCAGCAGTGGATAAGAGTTTCTTTTATATCACATTCCTTTACATTTCTTTAGTAGAAACCTTGATATATATGTACATACATATATATATATACATGTACATATGTGTGTATATATAACCTGGAAAACATTTTAAGAGAGAAATAACATATTGTCCTAGAATTAAAATAACAGAATTGTGATTTTTCTTTATATTATATTTTCTCTCTAATTCAGATTATCGTGATAATGGAGATCATCAAAATACCCTCATATTTGGGACCAGAGAGATAGTACAGCAGGAAGGGCACTTGCCTTGCCATTTTTTTGTTTGTTTGTTTGTTTTGTTTTTGGGCCACACCTGGCAGCACTCGGGGGTTACTCTTGGCTCTGTGTTCAGAAATTTCTCCTGGCAGGCTCAAGGGACCATTTGGGTTGCTGGGGATCGAACTTGGGTCAGCATAGTGCAAGGCAAACACCCTACTGCTATGCTATCACTCCAGCCCCTTGCCTTGCAATCTTGCAATCAGTTAACAGACATTTAAATCCCAGCACCTCATATTGTTCCCTGAGCCCTCCAGAATGATCCCTGAGCACAGAGCCAGGAGCAAGATTTGAGCACAATTTTGTGTGCTCCTCCATGTTTAATTTAAGATGTCAACTTATAGCTCTAAGGCCTTTACCTTTACTAATAATTGCTTAGTTTACTTCAAGTGCATCATGACATAATAAAAATTGCAGAGAGCTTAATTTTTCCTGGCTGCACCTTCATGTAGCATATGAAATTCTTTCTAAAAATAGAGAAAATAACATCTAATTTGGAGGGTTGTTCAAAGAGTAAGCAAAAGAATTTCAATGTAGGGCCTGGAGAGATAGCACTGCAGTGTTTGTCTTGCAAGCAGCCAATCCAGGATCTAAGGTGGTTGGTTCGAATCCCGGTGTCCCATATGGTCCTCCGTGTCTGCCAGGAGCTATTTCTGAGCAGACAGCCAGGAGTAACCCCTGAGTACCACTGAGTGTGGCCCAAAAACCAAAAAAAAAAAAAAAAAAAAAAAAAAAAAAAAAAGAATTTCAATGTATATTAGGTAATCAAGAATTTTCAATTCATTTTCCTCCTTATCTAAACTTTACCCAAGTATATACATACAATTTGCATACTATAAACATACAAAAGGTAACTTTACATAATTCAGATATACTTTTACATGAAGCTATATAGAAATAGTATTGGCACATACATTTTTTTTATTTTTTGTTATACCATAAAGTTAATTCTCCATACATATAGCCACCTTATTACTGGGATTAGAATTTTATCTATATAAACACCAACTCACAGATCTTTAGGACAACCTCAAATATAGGGTATTTCCCACAGTAAAGGGACTGAATTCTGAGTTTAAATCACTGGAAGTAGAGGACTAGTGACAAGGGCTGCTTGTTTTCATACCCAAAGCTGGATTGCATAAATACAGACAAAGAAAATAAATCAACAAAAATAGCTAGAAAGCATTTCTAAACATGTCCAGCTGCAGAAATTTATTATTAGCTTCTGGAAAAAGGTCATTTCAGATAAGGTAACTATTTATACAGAAAACAAAAATAAAACATGTATTGATTAATTTTTATTTGACTAGCCTCAGCCTGGGAGAAGAGCTAAGTGGAAAAAAGCACACATAATCAACTAATGAAGTTACCAGATTTTGACACCCACAAATGCAGTCACCATGTATGTATTTGGCCAACTCTGACTCTGTTCTCGAAAGACATGTAAACCAAGTCATAAAAAATTATGGGTACACTGTCCATGTAACTAAAAGCTGGCCATCTCAGGAGAAGAGGATGTGTTAAGCTCCCTACTGCCAAAACCATGCTTGCTGTACCCATCGCCCACATCACTGATTTGACAATGGCCCTGCTTCATCACTCTTTTATAGCCTCTGAGATACACCAATCTGACTACAAATTCAGAAGGTGTGTATTAGGGCTGACATCATCAGGGATTTTTTAAAAATGAGTGCTGCACCTCTTCTACCTCCCACCCACCTTCCCATATTTCCAGAAGATCTGGTAGCAAAAACCATGCCCCACAAAAGCCACAGTATCATTCCTGAATCATGTGACCACAACCATTTTGTTTAAAACTGTCATTGTAGGAACACACTGATCAAGACACCAATGTGTACCTGAAGCCACCTAATATTTAGAAACAAAATAATTAATAGAATGATCAACTAGCAACAAGAGCTTATTAAAACTTCTGGCAATGACTTAATGACCTATCTGCAAATATGATAAATTTTACAAATATTGTTGCTGTACTCTTTTCTTCTTTCTTTTTTCTTTCTTTTTCTTTCTTTCTTTCTTTCTTTCTTTCTTTCTTTCTTTCTTTCTTTCTTTCTTTCTTTCTCTTTCTTTCTTTCTTTCTTTCTTTCTTTCTTTCTTTCTTTCTTTCTCTTCCTTCTTTTCTTTTAAAATAATTTTGCTCTCACTTACCTGGACCAACTATGTCAATTATAAGATACATACATGATCTATAAAGTAAAAATTTTTAAAAGATATCAAAATTTTGTGACACCAAAAACATGTGATATATTGTACCTAAAATCAGCTATGTCAACTATATGATACATATTCTATATATAAAGTAAATTATAAATAAAAGTTACCAAAATTTTGTCCTGTAGTGGAAGAACTTCAGAGTAAGTTGTATTCCAGAGCTTTCCAACCAAATCAATATTTCCCCATAGCTCAACTTGGTTTGGTGGAAGGGAAAACCTTTAATCTGTGTTCCTGGACTATATCAGGGAGTTCTCATTTTAACCAAAATATGAACAGTTGGTGCAACTGTTAACTTCTGTACTATCTCTCCAGCAGCCATTCCCCAATACAGTTTTACAAAAAAGGAAATAAATAATAACAAAAAATACTTTCCTTCTTTCCTTCCTTTCTTTTCCATTACCTAGAGGAGTTCAGAACTTGCACTTTGTGTCTCTGTGCTCTGCAATCACTTCTGATAGGTGTCATCAGTTGATATAGTGCCAGTGATCAAACCTGGATTAACTGGGTGCAAGGCAAGCAATTTCCTTGCTCTAGTAATTCTTTGGACCCTCTTTTCTTTTTCTTTTTTTTTTTTTAAAAAACTTTATTTTTTTTATTAACTGATAGATTGGTAGTTGGGCCACACCTAGCGGTGGTCAGGAGTTACTCCTGGCTCTACACTCAGAAATAGACCCCAACTGGCTGGGGGACCATATGGGTGCCGGAAATTGAACTGGGTCCCTCCGGATCAGTTGCATGCAAGTCAAAGGCCCTACAGCTATACTATCTCTCTGGTCCTATTTTTATTCTTGAGAAAGAAAGAAGAAAGGAAGGAGGAAAGACAAAGAAAGAGCGAGCAAGAAGGAAGGAAAGAAGGAAGGAAGGAAGGAAATAAGATGAGAAGAAAGAGAGAAAGAGAAAGAAAGAAAGAAAGAAAGAAAGAAAGAAAGAAAGAAAGAAAGAAAAGAAAAGAAAGAAGAAAGAAGAAGAAAGAAACAATGAAAGAAAAAGAAGGAAAGAAAGAAGAAAAAAGAAAGAGAGAGAGAGAAAAAGAAAGAGAGAGAAAAAAAGAAAGAAAGAAAGAATGAATGAAAGAAAGAAAGAGAAAAGAAAGAAAGAAAGAAATATGAGAGAAAGAAGAGAGAGAGAGAAGAAGAAAGAAAGAAAGAAAGAAAGAAAGAAAGAAAGAAAGAAAGAAAGAAAGAAGAAAGAAAAAAAGAAAGAAGAAAAGAAGAAGAAAGAAAGAAAAGAAAGAAGAAAGAAAGAAAGAGAAGGAAGAAAGGAAAGGAAGGAAGGAAGAAGGAAGGAGGAAGGAAGAGAGAAGGGAAGAAAGGAAGGAAGGAAGAGAAAGAAAGGAAGGAAGGAAGGAAGGAAGAAAGAAGCAAGAAAGAGAAAGAAAGAAACAAGAAAGAAAGAAAGAAAGAAAGAAAGAAAGAAAGAAAGAAGAAAGAAAGAAAAGAAAAGAAAGAAGAAAGAAAGAAAGAAAAAAGAAAGAAAGAAAGAAAGAAAGAAAGAAGAAAGAAAAGAAAGAAAGAAAGAAGAAAGAAAGAAAGAAAGAAAGAAAGAAAGAAGAAAAAGAAAGAAAGAAAGAAAGAAGAAGAAAGAAAGAAAGAAAGAAAGAAAGAAAGAAAGAAAGAAAGAAAAAGAAAGAAAGAGAAGAAGAAAAAGAAAGAAAGAAAGAAGAAAGAAAGAGAGAGAGAGAGAGAAAGGAAGGAAGGAAGGAAGGAAGGAAGGAAGGAAGGAAGGAAGGAAGGAAGGAAGGAAGGAAGGAAGGAAGGAAGGAAGGAAGGAAGGAAGGAAGGAAGGAAGGAAGGAAGAAAAAGAAATACTTTTAGCAAGGAAAATTACTCTGCAATCATCTGCTTTACCCTAGGAAAGTTATCTATTTCCCCCTACATTAATTCCTCATCTGCAATCTCTTAGATTTATTCTTGTTCTATTAGTCTGCATGCAAAGATTTCCTCCTTCATCTTGGAGCTGTCAATTTTGCTATATATATTTGATAAAAATTAAAATGTATTTGCAATTAATATGCCATACAAGCATTTTCCCTGTATTTTATTGCAATATGTAACCCAATATAGGTTGAGATAAATTTGCACAATATGAAGAGATTTGCTTCATAAGACTATTAATAAATTCAAAGAAAATAATGCTACTCAAGTAATGTGAGAGAATGTAGAAGAGTTCTTCCTGCAATATGTATAATGCTGATGTTAGCTTATCTGGGGTCTCCTGGCCCCTTGAGAGCCAAATAAGCTTAGTTGAACCCTCCCCTATTTATGTCCTGTCAAAATACCTTCACCAAGATGGATGTTAATTCCTAGTGGGTTCATTTCATTCTTAGAGTCCACAGATGCTATCTATTCTTTCTACAAAAGTGAAATTCAAGTTCTTGGATTCCTCAAGTAAAACAAAACTTTCACACAAATCATTCATAAGTGTGGTAGGTAGACTTTACTGAAAATGAATAAGGGTGATAAGGCACAAAACTAAGTGTTGTATCCCAGAAATAGGATAAACTTCAAATTAAAATTTGGAAAATTTCTAATTTTAAATTATGAAATTTCTACTGTTTATTTCATCATTAAATATGGACCACAGTCTTATTTTGTTTTAGAATTCCTTTCCTTTCCCTCCCTCCTTGTTATTCTCCCTTTTAGACTAAGATTTTTTTGTTTCAACCAGAGTTATGTTGCCACCAGTTTTGTTGGCTTGGTTTATGCTTTTGCTGTATTTTATTTTCTTCTGTAAGTATTTAAAATATTAAAAGAATAAAAATATTCTTTCAAACAATGGCATTTTCTCTAGTGAATTCTGGTACCAGTTAATGAGTTTGAGGATGATGGTAACAATAATTAATTTGTATTGAATATAAAATTTGTAGTGAAGGAAAGAAACTTCAATTAGAAAATTTAAGATAGGAGTCAGAGCAGTGGCTCAGTGGTAGTGGCTGATCTAGGATGGATCGTGGTTTAATCCCCAGTTTCCCATATGGTCCCCCAAGCCAGGAGCGATTTCTGAGTGCATAGTCAGGAGTAATCTCTGAGCATCACTAGGTGTGGCCCCCCAAAAAAATTTAAGATAATTTGAAAAATTCATTTCAAACAATACTAACATGACCTTAGTTATATCTAGCTAGTAGAAATTAGAAAATGATTAAATTAGAAACTGATTATTTAAAGTTTTGAGTAAAAACCATAACCAAAGATAGTTTAAATGCAATATATGGGAAAAGACTCAGAGTAACTAACATAACACTGCTAAAGAACATGATGAAAAACTTGTACTAGCCTGTCCTCAAGGTTTTCAATAAAGCTACAAATAATCAAGAATGTGGTATTAGGGCCCGGAGAGTTAGCACAGCGGCGTTTGCCTTGCAAGCAGCTGATCCAGGACCAAATGTGATTGGTTCGAATCCCGGTGTCCCATATGGTCCCCCGTGCCTGCCAGGAGCTATTTCTGAGCAGACAGCCAGGAGTAACCCCTGAGCACCGCCAGGTGTGGCCCAAAAACCAAAAAAAAAAAAAAAAAAAGAATGTGGTATTAGAAAAAATATAGAAACATAGATCAGTGAAATAGAGTAGAGAACCTGGAAATAGATTCACACAAATATTGTCAGCTAATCTTTAACAAAGGACCAGACAGACAGGGAAATTCAATATGAAAAAATACATACTCCAACAAATAATGCTGAAATAGATGCTCACATAAAATTATCATTCAGGCTCTTTATGCTTTTCTCCAAAATAAACTCAAAATTGCCTTTTTATATAAATATTAAAAAATGCTATATGATTAAAAACTGGGAAAAAAGAATAAACCCATGTGATACTGAATTTGACATGAGATTTTAGAGTATAACAAAATACATAAAAATAATGTTATATTTTATTAATATATTAAATTTTAAAATGTGTGTACTATAAAACATACTGTTAAGAGAATAAAATTACAAGCTGAAAACATGGAAAAATATTTACAATCTATATTTTATAAATGACTTATATTCAAAATTTGCAAAGAATAAAAATATAAAAAGAAAATACAATCAGGTATGGTTCAAAGAAACAAAAGCAATAAAAACATAAAAAAATTAACAGTAAGGAAACAAACAATTGGGCTTAAGCATGAACAAAATAGGGGCCTTAATCCCCTCCATAAACACAAATGGGCCTCCTTACCAGTCTTCCCTCAGCCTCCTTCTTGGTTCCAGTGCCATCACTGTTCACCTGTCTTTGGAGCCAGCCAGATTTGTATCAGGGAGAGTATAGGGAACCTCACATCTTAATCCCTTCCACCAAATTCAAACTGGGCTGTTTTTTTTGGGTCTTTTCTCAGGTTCCTTCTGGGTCCCAGTGCCATTGGTGATCCCTTGTTCCCTGGGGACATCAGGCCTGTGTCTGGGTGGGAGTAGGGAGGTTCCTGTCCTAATCACCTCCACCAATCGTGAATGGGGCCTCCTTTCTAAACTTCTCTCATCCTCCTTCTGGGTTCTAGTGTCATTACGGAAACACCCTTCCTTCCCATCAGTCCTCCATTTCCCAAACTGAAGGCACTTCAATTTATATCATAAACTTCCTGGCAGATTGGATCTAGAACTTCTTTCTCTTAGAAGATATACAGTTCAAAGACCAGCTGAAAAATATCAATAAACTACTATGCAATATTTTAATCATACTTAGACAACATTGCTAGTTTACAAAAAATACTTCAGGCCACATTTTATACAAACAATTCAATAGATCACTTTCTTAAACACCCTGATACTCTAACATTCCAAAAACACTAAATGCAAAGATCAATGAGGAAACTAAAAAAGACATCCACTGTTTGGAGATAGAGAGAAATCCGGGCAAATCTCCAAGTCCACCCGAACACCCAAATCTTATAGATGAGGAAGGACCTAAAATCAACACTTAGTAGTTCAGCAATAGATATCAAGGAGCCACTAGCTTGCGAAATTAAGAGGTCTATAGGTGAACAATTCAACCAACTCAAAGAAGAACTCTTTTAAAAGATGAGAGAATCCATACAAATGGAACTGAAGGAGCTAAAAAAGCCATAATAGTAGAATTGCACAGGTGGATAATCTCATAGATAAACTTGAAAACAAATCACAAGCCAGCAGGCATAAAGAAGTCAAAAAACAAAACAGAGACAAAACCCTAGAAGAATATGTAAGGTACTTAATGAACAAAGACAAGAGAAATAATCAACGAATTATAGAAATTCCAAAGGGAAAGAAAAAGTAGTGAGGGAGATAATAGCCAAGAACTTCCCCACCCTTGAAAACGAGATTTCTCAATAAATTGAAGAGGCAAAAAGAGTGCCAAACAAAATAGACCTTAATAGAACAATATCGGGCCCGGAGAGATAGCACAGCGGTGTTTACCTTGCAAGCAGCCGATCCAGGACCAAAGATGGTTGGTTCAAATCCCGGTGTCCCATATGGTCCCCCGTGCCTGCCAGGAGCTATTTCTGAGCAGTCAGCCAGGAGTAACCCCTGAGCACCGCCGGGTGTGGCCCCCCCCAAAAAAACAAAAAAAAATAGAACAATATCAAGACATTTAGTAATCCAAACGGTAAAACACACACACACACACACACACACACACACACACACAAAGAGAGAGATGGATTCTTTAAAACACAAAGGGAGAAAAAATAAACAAAATATCACGTATAAAGGAAACAATATAAAAATCAAACCAGATCTTCCATTTGAAACAATCCAGACAAGAAAAGAGTGGAATGACATAGTCAAACTACTGAATGAAAGAAACTTTCAACCTAGAATCCACTACCCAGCAAAACTCTCATCTCCATGGGAGGGAGGATTCAAAATATTCTCAGACAAAAATAAACTCACAATATTTGCACTAACCAAACCAATCCTAAATGAACTACTTAAAGAGCAATTATACAAACTAAATCCCCAATTGTAACAACAACTGTACACAATAGCCCTTTCTATCAATAGTTTCCTTAAATGTCAATGAATTAAACTCTCCTATCAAAAATGGATACAGCTGTTTAGATTGATCAGGTGTCCAATCAACTACTCTTTATAAATGTCTATAATAATGTTCTAATGCTTTTATCTACAGAAATGGAGCAGAATGCATCTGGAAGCCATAGACACCCACTACAGTGCTGGCTATAAGTAGTTGTAATGTCTTAATTTTAATATCTTTATAATAACTCCTTAATCTTTTTCCCCACAGTGGTACTTGGAGATATAGGTTGGTCACCCCAGTTGCACATTGGAATGCTATACTACATTAGACTCAGAAGACAGTGCTCACCAAATAATATCCTGACAAAAATTCTTATCTTTATAATAACTCCTTAATCTTTTTCCCCACAGTGGTACTTGGAGATATAGGTTGGTCACCCCAGTTGCACATTGGAATGCTATACTACATTAGACTCAGAAGACAGTGCTCACCAAATAATATCCTGACAAAAATTCTAATCTATTCATTTTCGACTTGACTATGCCTGCTAATGTAATCTAAGTTTATGTACATAGATAATAATGGAATATGCAACTGCATGCCTCAAACTCCAACTATTGAACATTACATTACAATAACATTGAGTATTATTGCTATTTGTTTTAAATTTCAGTTATTTCACCATCATACCATAATACTCATGACTGCTTTTAGGAAAGGAACATGGATGCTCAAGATCTGCTAGATAATATTTCATGGTGTAGACTCCTCTTACAGTGCTCATTACCATGTCACATAGTTTTCTAGACTTAAAAATTATGATTGTTTTTAAGAATACTCTATATATAATCTAATCCAGTAAGCCTTTTTTCAGTAGGTTTTACTCTCACCAATATGGGTATGAGAAAAAGTCACTTATTATGGGTCTGATAAGAGGGGCAATATCCAAAATATATTTAAAAAATCTTGCAGTAGTATAAAAACAAATAATTCAATGGAATAGGATTAACAGAAACAAATAAACATTTTCTTTAAGGAGATATAAAGATGGTCATTGGGCACATGAAAAGATGTTTGGCATCAAAACATCAAGGTAACAGAGCAAGATATTACCTCATGCCCAAAAGAATGATTAAAAAGGCAAGAAATAAAATATGCTGCTGAGGATAGGTAGAATCCCCAACCCTGAATATTACTCACTATCATATTACCATAGTAGTGATTTCTGAGGACAGAGCCAGAAGCAAGTCATGAGCACAACTCCAAAAATTTTTTTTAAATATATATACATATATAACTTCTGTATGACTGAACAATTCTTCTCTATCTGAAGAAAATTACTAGGGACAGAGAAGATAGCTCAGCTCAGTAATCAAGGGCATATGGAAACTCAAATCTGAATTTTAGCACCACATATTCCCCCAAGTTCCTCACAGTATAGCCTTGGATCATCACTGGGGTGGCCCTGGTGGTCCCTGGAAGAGCATAAAGCTAGGACTATTTCCTGAGAATCACTGGGTGTAGTCCAACAAACACATTATCAAATTAAAAATTAAAGCAGAGATAAATGAAATAAAGAATAGAAAAAAACTTTTATCTAGCTGGCTATAAAAGATTAGGCTCAAATTATTAAAATAAGAAATAATAATATAACTACTGATTTTACACGAATAAATGGATAATGATGGTATAATAAATCAAAGTACAGAACAAAATAGAATAACGTAGGTGAAATGAACAAATTCATAAAAAAAACTTGTAAATATGAACCAGGAATAAATAATCCTACATTAAAAGACCCATAACTAATAAAAAAAATTGAACTAATAACTAGAAATATCTCAACCAAGAAAATCTATGGGACTGATGCCTTTCCTGTTGAATTCTACTGAACATTTCAATAATACTTAACTAAATATCTTTAACATTTTCACTAATATTTAAGAAGAGGGGAAACTTTCTAACTCATTCTATAAAGCATGTATTGCACTACTATCATAGACTATCACACGACCCCCCAAAAAAACCCTGCAGAACCAACATCCTTTGTAAACACTGATGCAGGACAAACCAGTAAAACATAATAAAAAAAAATTAAGTACCTAAAGAAATTTTACATCACGCAGGATTTATTCCTATTACACACATTAACAAAGGGTTTACCATACAAAAAGTAATCACTCCTCCCATCAAACTTGGCCAACGCTACCTGCAGCATCTTTCCCCAGCTTGCTTCCATGTCCTGCCACTGGCCCTGATGCCTCTGTCATCCCTTACTGATTGTATAAAAAGTGGCTAGAGGTATATCTGCTTTAGAGATTATTTTCCTAAATAAGCAAGGTTATCTAAATAAGATAAAAATATTGCAAACTAATTTACTGATTTGTTCAACTGAGTTTTGAGCTGCAGATTTTCTAGGAGAAAGAAGTGGTAGGTTCAATCTGCTTGGAAATATATGGCTTGGGAAGAGGAAGGTTGATGGGTCACTATCTCTTCAGAGACACAAACTTAAGATGCGGTAAGGGATGACAGAGGCATCTCTAATCAGTAAAGACTGACTGTAACAACTGTGATTTGAATATTGCATTAGTGAAGGGGGTTGTCCTTTTTTATAACTGAAACTCAACTACAAACATGTTTGCAATCATGGTGCTTAAATAAAGATATTAATTTAAAAAATGCCCTGGGACCACAAGAAAGATGCTGGGATTAGACAATTTAGTGTGCCTAGAACCTGTAGTTGATCTTATAGCAGGATGCTTCATGGGTTGGTTGGGAAGGATACTTCATGTTTTTCAGGCCAAAGATTTTTCTATTTTCTCCAACTTTTGCTGAATCTATGCAAAAACTGCCTCCCCTTTTTATCTTTTAGATAGAGTCTCCCTATTTTTCATAAAACCTTGGGACACAAATTACTTGATTTACCCCAGATTTCTGTATTTTCTATAAAACTAAGGAGAAAACAAAAGAAAGAATAGGGACCAGAGGCCAACTTGTCTCAGGTGCATTGGTGGAGATAAAAAAGGATAGAACTAAACAACCAAGCCAAAGTCAACAGCAATAGAATCAAGAGACCCAAACTATAACAATCTAAACTTAAAATGGACCTGTTATGCTGGCAGACCAGGGGCAAAGGGTAGTGATGTAGGATGCACTCTGGGAATTTTGGTGGAGGGAGATCAACATTTTTGGTGGGATTGGCTCTGATTCATTGTAAGTCTGAAATCCAACTATGAAGGACTATGTAAATCACAACGGTTTTAATAAAATAAAAATTTAAAATAAGGGCCCGGAGAGATAGCACAGCGGCGTTTGCCTTGCAAGCAGCCGATCCAGGACCAAAGGTGGTTGGTTCGAATCCCGGTGTCCCATATGGTCCCCCGTGCCTGCCAGGAGCTATTTCTGAGCAGACAGCCAGACACACTCTGAGCAACACCGGGTGTGGCCCAAAAACAAACAAACAAAATTTTTTTAAATCAATCAGCATAAATATACTATCTTAAGAGAATAAAGGGATACAATACAAAAATCCCATCCTCACACACATATTCATTGCAGCACTGTTTACAATAGCCAGACTCTGGAAACAGCCTAGATGCCCTTCAATAGATGAATGGCTAAAGAAACTGTGGTACATATATATAGTGGAATATTATGCAGCCGTCAGAAGAGATGAAGTCATGAAATTTTTCTATACATGGATGTATATAGAATCTATTATGCTGAGTGAAATAAGTTAGAGGGAGAGAGATAGACACAGAATGGTCTCACTTATCTATGGGTTTTGAGAAAATAAAAGACATTTGTGCAATGATTCTCAGAGACAAAAGAGAGGAGGACTAGAAGGTCCAGCTCAAGACATGAAGCTCACCACTGAGAGTGATGGATGCAGTAACAGAAATAATTACACTGAGAACCATCATAAAAAATGTGAAAAAAATGTACCAAGGATTTTTCTTAATGATAAAATAGATAAAAGCACCCTGTATGAAAAATGTTTATTCTCTACACATTAGTGGCAGCTAAAAGATCAAATAGACATACAAAAACACAATAAACCATGGCCAATAATAATGCTCATGCCTACAAAGCTGAAATTTGGGGAACATACCGCCTTTAGGGAGAAACTGTAAAAGAAAAAAAGAGAGAGAGAGAATAAAGGGGAAGCACATTTGACAAAATTCAATACTATTTTTTGATTAAAAAACACTAAAATGGGGCCGGAGAGATAGCGAAACAGTATGGCATTTGCCTTGCATGTGGCTGACCCAGGATAGACCTCAGTTCAATCCCTAGCATCCCATCTCGTACCCCAAGCCAGGAGTGATTACTGAGTGCATAGCCAGGAATGTAACCCCTGAACATTACTGGATGTGGCCCAAAAACAAAAACAAAACAAAAAACTAAAACAAATAAAACAAAGGAAAACCTAGGAATAGAAAGAAACTCTCTATACAATAAAAACATATGTAAAAATGTTATGAATATTTTGATAGGAACTGCATTGAATTTGCATAGTGCTTTGATTAGGGTTGTCCTTTGACAATGTTTTACTTTGATCAGTGAACAAGTGATGCATTTCTATTTCCTGTGTTTTCTTCTACCTCTCTTAGTAGTTGAGTGATTTGTAGTTTCCTTTATGTAAGTCTTTCACCTCTCTTTTATAGCTGATTCCCAAATGCTTGTTTTTTTTTTTTGTTTGTTTTTTTGAGGTGCACCCATGAATGGAATTTCTCCTCCCTTTTCTATTTCACTGTTTGCATATAGAAATGCCATGGATTTTTGCATGTTGATTTTGTAGACATCTGTGCTCCTGTATTCACTGCATCACTATTTGCAATAGTCAAAATTTGGAAGCCACCCAAATGTCCAAGAACAGATGACCGAATAAAGAGAAAATTAAAAATAAGCCAAAATTTGTAAACAACCCAAGTATCTAAGAACAGATAACTGTATAAAGAAATTATGTCATGAATACATAATAGAATAATAGTTTTCTATATGAAAAGAAATTATGCAATATTTTCTTCCTATTTCCTTCCTCCCAGTCTTTCTTTTTATTCTAGCCATAGTTTCTTTTTCAGTGAAAATAATTCTTAATTTGATATAGTCTCATTGTTTAACTTTGCTTCTACTTGCTTGACTAGTAGCATCAAACCATTGAAGACACCTCTAGATTTATTGGCATGATAGGTGCTGTCTGTATTTTTCTTTATATAATTTTTAGATTCAGTTCTGATATAAAGATTTTTAATCCATTTTGAATTGACTTTTGTGCAGGAGTGCGAAATGGATCTGGGTTCATTATTTTACAATGATTGACAAATTTTGCCAACACCAGTTGTTAGTTCTATTTCATATTATTTTCCCTTTGTTGAAAATAAGATGTCAAAATTGTGTACCAAAAATATATGTGAAGATCTGCTTTGGGGCTTTGACTTCCCAGTGTAAACCTGGGAATAAAAAAGTGAAACTAAAATGAATTTACTACTAAGCAAGTGATCTAAACTTAATTCAATCTCTACCAAAATCCCAAAGATAAATTTTGCTATAAATATCTATCTAAAATGTATACAGAATATCAGAAAACACTGGCTGACTAGCACAATCTTGAAGTAAAAATCAAATGGGAAGACTCATATTTTCTGATTTCAAAACTTAGTTCAATCACAGTAATCAGAACAGTGTGATACTGGCATAAAGATAGCTCAATGAGATATAATAGAAGCCTCAGAATAAATTTCGCTTATGGTCCAAAGATTTTAAATAAAAGTGCCAAAACTATTCAATGAAAAATCCAGTCTTTGGGGCTGGAGCAATGGCTCAAGCGGTAAGGCATCTGCCTTGCCCAAGCTAGCCTAGGACAGACCTCAGTTCGATCCCCCAGTGTCCTGTATGGTCCCCCAAGTCAGGAGTGATTTCTGAGCTCATAGCCAGGAGTAACCCCTGAGCATCACCGGGTATGGCCCAAAAACAAACAAACAAAAAAGAAAAAAGAAAAATCCTGCCTTTGAACTGGAGAGCAGTAGCGGTTAAGGCACATGCTTTGCATTCAGCTGACTCTGGGTCAATCCCTGATATCACCTGGTCCCTAAAGCATGCAAAGACCTAGTGGTATCTTTTTCACTTTCAGGTGAAACTTTGGAGGCCAACCCACAAACTGTATTAGGCTTAACCCTGGCACTACAGTTTTAACAGCACTGCATCCTCTCATCCTTACATTGAATCACCAGTTTGGTTGACCAAGAATTGCTGGTAGGAGTCCTGCAAAAAATAGGCTTTACACAAATGGTGCTGGGGTAACTCAATACCTGTAATCAAAAGAATGAAGTTTAAATAAATGGTATTACATCAAGCTAAAATATGTCTGAGTGATGAGCAATAATAGAGTAAGGAAATTAGTAGGGGAATTTGTCTTGAAATATATGTCTCAAAACTCAAGTATAAACAACTTTGTAAATTATAGTTCTGTAATTAAATAAAAATATTATTTAAAAATGATGAAAAATATGCTGGAGTGATAGCACAGTGGGTAGGGCATTTGCCTTGCATGCAGCTAACCCGGGTCCAATCCCTGGCATTCCATATGAATCCCTGAGCCTGCCAGGAGTCATTTCTGAGTGTAGAGTCAGGAGTAACCCCTGAATACTGCCAAATATGACCAAAAAAAACAAAACTAAAAGAGAAAAAAAGAAAAAGAAACAGCTTCTGTATGGCAAAAGGAACACAGGCTAAAACTAAAAAAATAGAGAACTGTATGGAAAAAGTATTTGCACACAACACATCAAACAAAGGGTTGATATCCAGGATATATAAAGTAGTCACAAAGATTTAAAAAATCTAAAAATCTCATCACAAATGAATAGAGGAAATAAACAGTTTTCTGAGGAAGACCAACAAATTGCAAACAGTCACATAAAAATGCTCATAGTCACTTACAGAAGTCCATATCAAGGAAAATCCATATCAAGACAAAAATGAGACACCATCTTACACCAGTGAGAATGGCACATAACAAAATTGCCAGAGCAATAGTACAGTGGGGAGGGTTATGGCTAGCATCTCATATAGTCTCCTGAATGAGCATGAATAACTCTTGAGTAGAGAGTAAAGAGTAAGATCCAAGAACAGGTAGGTGTAGTCCAACCCCCAATCCCCAAATTACTAGTAACAATGTGTATTGACAGGGATGTAGTGAGAAAAGGAACTCTCATCCACTGCTATTAGGAATGCTGTCTGGTCCAGCTTCTATGAAAAACAAACTGGAGTGCTCACTGTAAACTCAAAATTGAGCTGTCATATGACTCAACCAATTCCAGTTTTGTGTATCTATCTCCAGTCCAGGGTATGAAAACATTTATGCACAAGGATGCATACATACCATTATTTATTTCAGTACTCAGTATAATAGGGAAGATTTGAAATCAACCTAGATTTACAATGACAAGATAAGTGGATCATGAAAATCCACTTATTTATATATAATGGAATTCTGCACAACTGTAAAAATGATAAAATCATGCAATTTTCTGCAACATGGATGGGACTGAATTTATGTTAAGTAAGTTAGTAGAAGGAAGATGAACACAGGATGATACTACTTATAAGTGGTATTTATAATAACTGGATGAGGAAGTGCAATGGTTTAAAGGGGGGATGCCTATATCACCACTGGCCTGAGTATAGGAAGAAAAAGGAAATAAATAGAAAGGAAGGGAGAGATGAGAAGCAATGAGAGGCCTGGGTTAAGGAAAGACAGAGTTAAATGTTCAAAGCACAGAGTCTATAACACTGAAATCATCAGACCTAAACAACTGAACTTAATGGTGTCTATTAAGATGCCAGGTTATCAAGGTTGAGGGTGGGGGTTGGAAGAAGAGGAAACCTGGAAACATTGGTGGAGAGAAATTGACACTGGTGGTGGGATCAATATGGAACATTTTATGTTTAAAACTCCTCTATGAATAACTGTAGATAATGGTCCTTTAACAAAATAAAAATAAAACTTTAAAAATAGATATAAGTTGGGCCTTATATAACACTAAAAAGGAAATTTGTTAAAAATACATCAAAGGTCTAAACATAAATCTAAAATAAGAATGCTTAAAGGGAGAAAACAAACCAAGAAGATTTATGGTCTTGAATTGGCAAGGCTTTCTAGGATATGGCATCAAAGGCATAGGTAGCAAATAATTGAGAAAAGTTGACCAATTAGATGCCATAAAATCAGTGCATCAAATAACACTATCAACACAGTGAAAAGACAACCTATAGAAAGTGAGAAAATATTTGCATATTATATATGTGATATGAGATCAATTTATATTCAGAATATATATATATATATTTAAAATTCTAAAACTACAGATACATATTAATTTAATTTTAAACAGGCAAATTTTAAACAGAATGGACATGTCTTTGAAAGGAGCCACAAATGGCCAACAAATACATGAAAAGATGCCCAACATTAATAGCATTCTGATAGAGAAACTGGGCCTGATAGCTTTCCTGGTGAATTCTATCTCAGGCCTATTAAGTACACTAGTGATGCCTACTATCAAAAAGGTAGAATAAAGAAAGATATAGTTTAAAGTTGTGGAGTGCAAGTACCCTGAATGTAGTTCTGGGGACTCTCAATCACTGCTCCATGTGGTCTGGGAGATCCTAGGACCTCTGTGTCATCTAGCACTATATCTCCTGCCTGAGTGTTTAGCTGTCATGCCTCGGGCTCCCAAGCACCACTGAAAGAATGAGAAAGCCATAATAACAAGGTTCTCACCTTGAGATGTCAATAAAGGCACAGAAAAAAATTGGAAACCCGTATATTGTACCATTGATGGAAATGTAAAAAGTATAAAATCTATGAAAAATTCCCTCCAAATTTGAAAATACTTCCACAAGGCCCCACAGTTGAAGGCAGAATCTCAAAGAACTATTTGTATACCCATGTTCATAATATCATTCAGGAAAGAGTTAAAATGTGCCCTAGGAGATGGTTCCAAGGGCCAGGGTGAATGCTTTGCTAGGATTCTTGGGTTGTGTCCTTATCAAGCATTGCTGGAAGATATCCCAGGACTATCAAGTATGATCCTAAAGCAAACAAACTAAAACAAATAGGGGCCAGAGAGCTAGTACAGAACCTGGAGCACTTACCTTAAAATGTGATTGTTTGACCCTTGTTCAATCCTTTGCACCACATTTTTCCATTTACTCGCTGATGAAGATAAGAATTTCCTATCGATGGAGAATAAGCGAAGTGAAAGAAAGCATTGCTGGGTTAATCCTGATGGGCCCTGCTGGAGTTATCCCCACGGAGTTCATGAAAGGAAAAGGTTTTGGCCTTTGCACTGAATCACCAGCCTGCTTTGTCAAATATTGCCCGAAGAGGTCCCTGAACAGAAATTGTTATAGCAATGTGTGTCCATCAATAGGTGAGAGGATAAGCAAAATCTGAAGACATACAATGGAATATTATTCTGCTTAAAAAACAACAAATTCTTGCATATCTTATAAAATAGACAAAACTTAAGTAAATTATGCTAAACAAAATCTGACATTTGCAAAACAGACATTGTATGAGTATGTTACATATATATATATATATATATATATATATATACACATAGAGGTACATACAATAGTTAAAATAATAGAAAACAGCACATAAAAGGGTGCTGACCAGGGAATGAGGGAGAAAAGAATAGGGAGATTACACTTAATGGTATAGGGTTTCAGTTTTACAAAATGAAAAAAATTCTGGAAATAAATATAGTGATTATTGTGTAACAATATGAATGTATTTAATAACACTGAACTTTACAGTCAAAGTAATTAAATACATTTTGTTTATGATCTATCACAATAAAAGTTCAAAAACACTAAAAACATAGTATTCTTATTAATAAAGTTATTACCCTGAGAGTACAGTTTAAAAATTGTGAAGCCCAGTTTCACAGATACTAGTCTTGTAAGAGATGTAAATCAAGTCACTGAAATTCATGACTCCACTGGTTATCCAAGAAAGAGCCCTTGGGAAGGGTCTGGCCAAGTTCCCACCCTGCCATAGTCCAGAAGCCACATACACATTCCACAAACCCACCATGTCAGATGCCTAACCTCACTTCTTCACAACTAATCTCTGCAGAGACACATAACTGAAAAAAAAATTCCAGGTTTTGGGTCCGAAAGTGAGATGTTCTTGGAGTGGGGGTAAGCAAGCTTCCCCCCACCCCACATCCATACTTCTGGAAGTCCCAGAAACCATACCCACAACCCATAACCACTACCATGTAAACCCAGTGGCCTGTTTTTACAGATCTTGTGGTTCCTGGAGCAAGTTGTTGCAAACAGCAAGATTCCATCTTTCTTATAGTTGAGTGATATTCCAATATGTGTTTATAGCATTCATCAGTTATTGAGCATTTGGCAATTTCTAGATCATGGCTATTATAAGTAATGCTATAATATGATACAATAACTCTAATCCTTGGTATTTGCTCTAAAAACACAACAGATATGTGCACACCAATGTCCATTATAGTAGGGAAGGGTTTTTAAAGTAGTGATGAGCAAAAGTTGGAACAATGGTGTATGGTCAAAGTCTCCATTGTATGGAGACTGGCTTTACCCTTAGTGTTCTGTATAATTTGTCTCTCCTCAACAGTTTGTGGTTCTCATAACTAGAGTTGGTAACCTTTGCCACAACAAAGTAGGAGAAATAAAGCTCATTTCTTTCCTTAGCACCAATGCAAAAGACATGCACCCCCCACAAACCTATGAAAACTCCCCAGAAACTAAGGCAAAGAAAGTACAATGATTTGGATTCATAGAGGGTATAAAGGAAATGGCAGAGGACAAGATACCCAGGCTGAGTTTTCAGGAAAAGATGGTGCTGAGCAGACAGGATGCCCCTCCTAGTGCCAGTTGAGCTGAATTAAAAGCAGATGCTGCCGTCAACCTCAAGTCCTCACAGCATTTGCCTCTCACTGCAGAATCACCAAGTGTTCCCCTCTATACTGTGCCTTGCCACTCAGATTCTGTCCTGGATACTGCATCTTTACAAAAACAACTTTTTATATGCTTCCCAAAGACTGGTCTTCTGCAGTTTAGATAGTTAAGTGATTTTATTTATTCATGACAACAGCTCAAAGATCTTTACCTGGAAAAAAGGTTGTGTTCTTCAGGAAAGTGGATGTTTCTATTCACTTAAATGGCCCTTCCCCAACTACTCATCTTAAGTGATGCTACTCCTCTATACATCAATTATTATTTCTCAATATTGAGCCTAGACAAAATCAGAACCAGTTTTTTAGATTTTTAGCTCTGCCGATTTGAAATGGTCATTGCTCTCTTATTGCAAGGTTCTGAATCTTCTCAAGGAGAATCTTCTCAAGAAGCAGTTCCAAAAGTCAAATAACCTTCTTGATCCAATATCTAACCTATTATGGTTCTTAATGAGTGAGAAAAAGTAAAATGCTTGTCTCGAATATAGGCAGAGGTTGGTAAGGAGGGGGAGTATTGATGGTGGGAATGTTGCATTGGTGAAGGAGGGTGTTCTGTTTTTGACTGAAATCCAACTAGAATCCTGCTTGTAATCATGGTGATTAAATAAAGATTTTATTTAAAAAAAAACCTATCGTAACACTGCTTGCTCTATTCTCCGGGAGCAGAGAGATTACTATAGGTAAATTATTTTCTAAATTACAGGCTTTTTCAGTCATTTTCTTGTAATCTCAAAAGCTTTATTCCAATGTGGTATTTTCACAGGGAAACCAGTAGGAAACCCATGGGTTGCCATAGTTTCCATTTAACTGTCAAGAAAGACTCTTGAAGCTGGAATGGTTAAAAAGATAAATAAGATGCAATTTTCTTCTGTTTGAAACAAAACAAATAGTAACTAAATAATCAAGAAAGTATTTGACAAGTAATACTGTAAGAGAATGCACCAAATGATCTCTAATCCTCTTTATACTTATCATTTTGAGATTTTTCTGCTGGGCTTTTAGCAAACACAGGAAACATACTTATGGGGGCCAGAGAGATAGCACAGCAGTAGGGTGTTTGTATTTCATGCGGCTGATCCAGAACAGACGGTGGTTTGAATCCCGGCATCCCATATGGTACCCCTTGCCTGCCAGGAGCGATTTCTGAGCACAGAACCAGGAAGAACGCCTGAGCGCCGCTGGGTGTGATGCCCCCCTCCCCCCCCCCCAAAAAAAAAAGAAAAAGAAAACATACTTATGGTAAGGGATGTTGTGTTAGCCATTTGATTTGTCAATGATTATCTGTGATACCTTTAACCAGATTGGAGCAAGGGGTATAGCCTGGAGCCATGAAATAACAAAATTCATTGACCCACACTTTGTCTATATTAACGTGTTCTTCTAACTAGTATAGCTAATCAAGAAAAGACAGGAGATCTGAAAACATCTTGTGTGTTTTTTGCTAGTTTTTGTTCTGTTTTGATTAGGTGTCACACTGAGAAGTGCTCAGAGTTACTCCTGGCTCTGCACTCAGAAATCACTCGTGGCAGGCTCAGGGGTTGCCAGGGATGGAATCCGGGATCAACCACGTTCAAGGCAAATAATGCCCTACCCACTGTGCTATTGCTCCAACCCCTCTGGAAACATCTTGAATCTATGCATTATCTATTTGATGATTTTTGTTTTGAACTTTTTGGGAGTGATCCAGTGTTCACTTACATCTGACTGTGCTCTGAAGGTGCTGAGGAACCATGGGCAGTGTAAGAATAGAACCAGAGGGGTCGGAGCAGTGGCGCAAGCACTAGGGTATTTGCCTTGCACACACTAGCCTAGAACAAACCGTGGTTTGATCCCTAGACATCCAATATGGTCACCCAAGACAGGAGGGATTTCTGAACGCATAGCCAGGAGTAAGACCCGAGTGTCACCTGGTGTGGCCCAAAAAGAAAAAAAAGAAATAGAACCAGAACTGGTTGTGTGCAAGGCAAGTGATTTTAACCTCCATTGTCTTTTTAACCCCTATTTGAAGAATTCTTAAGGGACCCTGAGGGTTCTGCCAAGAAAACAAAGTAACCCTCTTCAAATTGTTCAATAAACCAAGATAAAGCAGAAATAGAACATAGGAGAGTTTACTCCCAGTAAACATTGCATATACAAGACCCCACACATCCCATAGACCCAGAAACTGCTTGCCCCCATTAGAGTAAAGTAGCAAAACATAACGATTCAATCTGTTCTCCCTGGGAAATGACCTGGAAGGAATACACTCTGCTTTCAGCACACTTATACCTCTCATACTTGTACAGTGTCTGTGAAGAGCTCTGCTCCCACACACCCAGATCTTTATAATTCTGGACTATTCTGCAGCTTCTCTGGGTGCAACAGAGTAACAGACATACTGCCAATGTCAGCTTTTCAAGCTCAAATGTTCTAATTTATATTACTAATTCAGCAATTGTTACAGTCTTACTACTTTCAAAACAGGGCCTGTGACTACAGGCTAAATTTCTCTCTTCTTCCCCAAAAAGGTAAATTCCCAGGACAGAGATAAATTACCATAAAAGTTTCTGGAGTCTTAAGATAGAAAAGATCAACTGTCTTATCAACAGACTTATCAGTGATTCATATTTGTTTTCCTCCACTATCCCCATCAAAGCCTAGAATAAAAAAGAATAAACTTGGGGGTCAGAGAGATAGCACAGCCTTAAAGCATTTGCCTTGCAAGCAGCCAATCCAGGACAGATCGAATCCAGCAACCCTTATGGTCCCCTGTGCCTGCCAGGGGCGATTTCTGAGCGTTGAGCCAGGAGTAGCCCCTGAGAGTTGGATGTGACCAAAAAACTAACAAAAGAATAAACAATTGAATTCAGGCAATGGTGTTAATTCTGCTTGGGGAGATTTTTGCTCAAGTTAGTCCCATGGATATCAGAGAAATGCCTAAGGTCTAAATGGATGGCAGTCCTTGGGTACTTTGAGCAAGATTCCTGAGGAAATCTTGAGAAGGCAAAGCAGGATTAGTGAAATATATATCACATAATTGTATAATTAGATAAAATAAAAAAAATTCCAGGAACTTTTCCTTTTCCTTCAGAGAAAATTCCAACACCGAACCTTCAGATCTAGCACAAGAGGAGGCAAAGAGTCAGGTCTAGGAACAGGGTTCCTCCTCCTTTTCTGACCAAATTCTATGCATGAAGGTCAATATAGAGATAAGATATGTTGAAGGCAACTAAATTCTAAGTTGGTCTTCTAAATCCATCTCTATTAGTGCCAGAGTGTTATTTATAACTCCTTACAAGTAAGAAGGGTTAAATACAATAGTTAAGTATAATACAAAGAAAAGTTGGCAATTGAGTGTTTTACGGAGATGGCTTTTCTGTTGTACTACTACCACACTCAGGGAGAAGAAGATGCATGATGTAAAATTCAGAGATGAACTGTATCTGGGTGTGGAGCTTGAGGTAAAACCCGTTTGCTCAGTGAGTTTAGGATTCATCTCCAACCACAACCACTGAACATCTTATCAACTACTGCAACTGAAGTTGTTTTCTGAGGAGCTAATGTAAATAATGGTGCTACATTTTTAGGGAATAATTCATGCCCCATGCACTTTAAGGAATAGCAAAGTGATCAGATGTTAATAATTGAACTTTTGGGGCCGGGCGGTGGCGCTGGAGGTAAGGTGCCTGCCTTGCCTGCGCTAGCCTAGGACGGACCGCGGTTCGATCCCCCGGCATCCCATATGGTCCCCCAAGAAGCCAGGAGCAACTTCTGAGCACATAGCCAGGAGTAACCCCTGAGCGTCACAGGGTGTGGCCCAAAAAACCAAAAAAAAAAATAATTGAACTTTTAAAGATAATTATATATTGTTAATTTTATATAATTTTGATTTATATAAATTATTTTTCTTAGTTTCCCAGTATCTATGAAAATGATAGAGTAATATAATTAAAGATATTATTATCAGTATTTCATTACTATCATTCCTTTTTTGTTTTTTAGTTTGTTGGGCCACACCTGGTGATGCTCAGGGGTTACTACTGGCTATACTCTCAGAATTTACTCCTGGCTTGGGGGACCATATGGGACACCGAGGGAATTCAGCCATGGTCCATCCTAGGCTAGCGTGGGCAAGGCAGATAGATGCTTTACCATCTGCTTACCACTGCTCTGCCCCCTATCATTCCTTAAAAAATTATTTAATTGAATCACCATGAGATATATAGTAACAAAACTGTTCATGACTGAGTTTCAGTCATAAAATATTCCAATGCCCATATCTTCACCAGTGCACACTTCCTGCCACCCCCTGCGATCCTCATGCCCCTCTCATGCGCCCTCCTCAAGCCTGCCGGCTGTCCCAGACAGGTTTCTGTAGTTTTTGTACAGATTCTATGTTGAAGTCAGGGTGACATCTGTTTTCATCTCACCATTAGGTAGTAATGCGGGGAGTTCTGCCCTGAAAGCAAGTTGTTGCTGTTACTAAATCATCAGGGTGTCATATGAACCCACTCCAGAGCAAGTTGATGCCAGTGCAGCTTTAGGGCTGTCCCTAGTAGAAGACCGATTCCTGATGCTAGTGTAGTAAGCCATGCTGGTTCCATAGATAGGATCCAAGGTTCAGGGGTGAATGTTGGCCATTTGTATTTCTTTGAATAAGTTTCTATGATCTCTTCTCATTTTTGATGCAGTTGGCTACCTTCTTCTTATGAAATGTAAACAGTATCTTATGTATATTTAATATTAACTCATCATATGAGTTTTGGACATTCCTATCATTCTTATTATTGTTGTTGCCATTTAAAGGTTAAGAAACTGAGGCTGGTGGGCTTTATCTTGGCTAGGATTACACAGTAAGTCAGGTTGAGGTCAAGATCAAAAGTCTGGTTTCCTAAATCTTGTTTTAAAGCACACTAAGTATGAAAACTTCAGTCTGTATCTTTTTATTTTTAACCACACCCAGTGATGCTCAGGGATTACTCCTGGCACTGCAGTCAGGAATTACACCTGATGGTACTTAGGGGACCATATGGGATGCCCATGATCAAATCCAGCTCAGCCTCATGCAAGGCAGGCACCCGACCTGATCAATCTATATCTTTGTGGAAAAAATACTGAAATTATTTACTAGATTGTCTCCAATCTATCACCAAAATACCAAGACTGGAATCCAACTGATGACTACCTGTATTGAGGAGAGAGGGAAGAGAGTCCTTAAATAATTCTCAACTCTAGAATTTGATTTGATTTATTTTTGTTTTGAGTCCACACCCAGTGATGCTCAGGGTATTCTATCTGGCTCTGCATCAGTATGGTGTGCATTGGACTATACAGGATGCCAGGGATTGGCCACATGCAAAGCAAGCACCTTAACCACTGGCTAGCTTGCTGGCTTATCAACTCCAGAGTTTTATAACACCATAGATTCAGTTTCACAAGATATATCATTAAATGCTTCTTGTTATTAAGAAATTATCAGATCACTGGTTCTGAACTTATGGTTACAGACATTTATAGCTGCCATTACATTGTCATTTAAAAATACTCAAAATATACACAAAGATGTCTGAAAAATGGTTTTGGGCTTATCAGTGCCATTGTAATTAACAACACAACTGTATAAAACTTTAAGAGTTGAAGAATAAAGCCATATACGTAGATGTAAGATAAGCATTTTAGAAATTTCAACTTCTTTCACAATGAAAATACTGAACTAGAAACAAAAGGGAATTTACTCAAAATTCTAAAAGCATGTGCCAGAAGTGGAGAGATAATTTAAGGGTTAATGCATGTACCTTTTATGTGACCAACCCTTATCTTGTCCCCATCACTGTACATTCCTCTAAACTATAGTATAGTTACAGAGCTTCCTGAGCACCACTGGGTGTGGCTCTGGAGGTCCTAAACACTGCCAGAGTGGTGTAGGTAATCTCCAACATCAAACAGCAATACATCCTGGGGTCGTCGAGGTGGCGCTAGAGGTAAGGTGTCTGCCTTGCAAGCGCTAGTCAAGGAAAGACCATAGTTCAATCCCCGGGCGTCCCATGTGGTCCCCCCAAGCCAGGGGCAATTTTTGAGCACTTAGCCAGGAGTAACCCCTGAGCATCAAATGGGTGTGGTCCAAAAAACAAAAACAAAACAAAACAAAAAAACAGCAACACATCCTTGGGTCCTTAAATTGAATTACTGGTCCTATTGGACAAAACTCACAGAAAGTTTCCTTAAGCCTCTGGATTACCACTGGAAGACTCCCTGGAAAAAAAAGTACCAAAAATACATAGCTAGGACCATAAATAGTTAGTGGCAAAATATTAAGAATAGATTATATTCCCCTTGTTCAAGACAAGACTTTCTCACCACTTCTATTAACTATTAAACTCAGGGTTTTACACAGGACAATTAGGTAAGACAAAAATTAAAGTCATCTATACTGGAAAGGAAGACTGTTACTATCTCTATCTAAAAACAATATTATATACTCGAAATAACTCAAAATAATCCCAAAACTATTAAAACTAGTATATATTTTCAGCCAGAATTCTCATATACTTGTGGGTAAGAATGTAAAAGGATATAATAGGTTTGAAAAATTAGATAGGCTTATGTAGAGACAAAAATAATTTATATACTTATATTTACCTATATTTATACTACATATTTCTACCTCTAGGTATCTACTCAAAAATACTTAAAACCGTATTCTCATTAAGGTTTTTGTGTAAAATTTTATTGTAGATTTGTTCACCATAAGGGAGAAGAAGAAAAAAAAAAACCAGAAACAAACAATTGTGGTATATCTATTGAATGAAAGGAAATTCAGCACAAAAAAGCAAGAAGTACTCTTGATTCCTATAATAAGATGGAAAAAATCTCTAAAATATGCTGAACAGAAGAAGCCAGACACAAAAGAGTACATGCAATGTAATTCTTTATAAGATTGAAAATACTTAGTCACCATGACATTATAAAATCATTATTCATGATTGGATTTTAAGCATACTTTAACACTAATTCCTTCACTAGTGTCCACTTCTCTCCAACAATCTTATTATATTCTTAAAAAGAAAAGAAGCCTGAACAAAGTCACATCTTTCTTTTGTTTGAGGGTGTTACTGACTACAAAGTCTAAGAAACTATAAAGTAATAGAAACATGGGGCAGGAGCCATTAGTACAGCAAATAAGTCATTTGCCTTTACACAGCCAACCCAGGTTTGATCTCAGGTATTCCATATAATTCCCTAAGGAACATAGAATATTTCCTGAGCCAGGAGTAATTCTGAATACAGCCAAGGGTGGCCCCCAAACAAAGCCAACTTCCTCCAAAGTAATTAAAAATGCTAAAAAGTAAAGTTAAATTTTGCTCAAGGCAGTGGTTTCATATTTGTATTAATTGTCAATTCCTACCATATTGAAGAAGAAAAAGAAGAGAAGGAAAAGAGGGAGAAGATAAAAGGAGGAGAAAAAGAAAGAAGAGGAGTAGAAAAAGAAAGGAGGAGGAGAAAAAGAAAGAGGAGGAGGAGAAAAAGAGGAAGAGGAGGAAGAGGTGGAGGGCAGGGGAGGAGGAGGAGGAAGAAGAAGAGGAGGAGGAAGTGACTATGTAAATTTTTATTAAATATAAATTTTATTTTAGTCATAGGGGCTTACATATCGTTGACAATAATATTTTAGGTACATATTAACATAAAATCAGGGGAATTCCCATCACCAAATTGTCCTCCCTCCACCTCTCTTCCGGTCCTTCTTCCCATATCCTATTCCCTTGCCACCCCCCCCTGCCCCGGGCTGCTAGAATAAGTGGTCCCCTCTGTTGCCTAGCTTACTACTTAGTGATCTTACACCTATTTGGTCTTGGTACTTCCCTTATTCCCCCCCCCCCCAATTGGGAGGCAGGACTAGATAGTTCAAGTTATGCGGCTTTGTTTGAAGAAGAGAAAAGTAATAACCTGGAGAAAAAAAAAAAGAAAAAAGAATCAGATACTCCGGAAATGGGCGGAGTCCTTCTAGAGGCTTTCATCCTTGGTTTGAGAGACGAAGGGGGAAAAGGTGAAACACCACAACAGTACATAAAGAACTGTCAAATAAAATATCCAGTGAGCATTCCAAACAAACAAACAAACAAACAAAACCAAACAAAAATAAGGGTAAGCACCATATAAAAGCCATGGTATTGAGATAAAAAATGTGGCAGAGCACATAAGAAAATAAGAAAATAAATAAATAAATATAAATGGAGACATCCACTTGAATAGCCAAACCACAACAATGAAATCAACAAAAATAGATAAGTAAATAATAATAATAAAATTGTTTTGTGCTTTTTTTCCCCCCTCCTGCAGATGCACAGTAAATATTGGGGTCATTCGAAAAGGAATTTCCTATGCCTAAGAGATACAGGGTTTCTCCACCCTTGAAGTATATTGTCTGGGATTAACTATAGACTCCTTTCAGGTTCATTTACTCTCCCCTTGGTGCTTTTGTGGTGTATGGAAGACTTCTGCTCCATCCTGGGTGATAACATCAGACCTTTGTATCTAGAGGTCTCGGTATCTGCACGAGTCAAGGAGTTGAACTTATGAATATGTCTTTCTTTGTGGATCTAGAAGTTCTGTTTCCTCAGTGTTATTTTAATCCGTCTTCTGTAGTTAGTGATCCTGATCTTTGCGCTGATCCCAGGAAGGGGACTGGGATAGCGTCTTCTGTTATGTTTCCAGAGGTCCCCTTCTGTTGCAATAGTCTCAGACAGACCTCTGGAACTAGGGATCATAGTTGTTATGCAGGTCGTAGCTCACACCCTAGACTAGGGCTTTTTTATTGGTCCCAGGATACATACAGTCTGGCCATGGTTCTGTTAGCCAGTCATCTGTAAATCGCGATCTTGGCATTTGGATAGACCAAAGGGTGACAAGTCTTCTGATTTTGTCTTATCGTTAGCTGGCGAGGTAGGATAACTTGCTCTTAGGTCAAGTTGTTCCCATTTTCCTCATTGTCAGGGTATCATATTAAGGCTGGCACTTGTTGGTGTCCGAGCACTATTAAGGAAGTCCCGGTTGGGATTTGTTTCCTGTGCTGTTGTGAAGAAGTGTGTCGTTTCTATGTCTGTTGTCCAGGGTTCAAGGCTGGACGGTTGGTGTCTAATCACCTGGGGTCTAAGTTGGGTCCATGTGACATATTTTCAAGGTGGGAGATACCCCTGTATTGTAAACAAGTATGAGTTCTTATCCCTAATAAATAAGAGCTTGTTTTTATACGTAAGATTCCCCCTTTTTTTAGTGTACCTTTGCAGGAAGAAATGGTGCTACATTATATTGCCGGTGCATTTGAGGGTGGAGATAGAAGAAAACAAAAACAGGTCACACACCCAAAAAAAATAGAAATTAAAAACTGTGCTCATGTATATATATGACAAGAAAAAATATTTTTAAGAAATAAAGTAAAAAATTAATTAAAGGAACAAGATGATGCAAGAAAGTATCTTGCATTTGGGGAAAAGCAGGTAAAGAGGTAGTGTAATACAGGTCTTATGATGGTAGTATAGGTTTCCCCATTGTCTTTTGAGATTTTCTTGTGTTGTGTGGGTTCCCGAGCGCCTTTTCATCTCCCAACCTGACCTTCTTAAGATTGGCAAAAGATTTGCGGCAGGGAGGACTTGGGAAGAGTTCATGCACTGGGGGATACTTGTAGAGCTAAGTCCGGTTTCAAGTAATAGTCCACATTAGGAAGGGTTGGTAAGGAGGACCACGCAGCATGAGTGAGCAGGGGAGTTTGTTGCCTTTTCTTGTAGGGGGCGAGGTGTGGGTTTGACTGATTGCCCCTTCGCTTGGGTGCTGGGTACTGGTTCGCTGGGGTAGGAGATCATTCTTGATGCCTACTGGAATAGGAACTGATGGTGAAGAGTTTTAATGTGGGGAATCTGGATGGGATTGCAGGGTAAAGGGATAGTCAAATTTTCAAAGGGGTGAAAGTGAAAAGTATATGGAAGGGGTAGAAAAGAAAAGAGAAAATACATTAAAAAGAAAAGGATAGAAAAAGAAAAAAGAAAAAGAAAAAAACGTAGTGAGAATTTAAAGGAGTTTTAAGGTAGTGTAGTGACCCTGTATTATACTATAATAGTTAGATGCATGTGATTATACTTTTGTTCAAACCCATAGATGGCACAACACTAAGAGAGCAGGAACCCTGAATAATGATATGTCATGAAGGTTTACTGGTGATGAAAAATGTTCACTCTAATGGAGGATAACAGGAATGAGGAATGTTATGTATGGATGGACACATGAGTATGTGAAAAAAATAATAATTTCTACATAAAATTGTAAAAGTTTAACAATTGTTTAAGCTTTTTTGGGGGCCATTCCTGACAGTGCTCAAGGATTACTCCTGGCTTCTTGGGTAAGGATTCATCTTGGCAAGGCTTAGGGACCATTTGGAGTGCTGGGGATAGAATTTAGGTTTTTCCACATGCAACACAAACCAATTATCTGCTGGTTCTACCTCTCTAGCCTCCAAAATTTTTTATATTTTAATGGGTAAATTTTAGTGTACACAAAATAAATTTTCTATAGTTGATGTGTGCCATTTAAATTATGTTCTTACTCAAAAATATTGACTCCCTTTGCCCAGGATCAACCCTGTGGCCATTCCAGTCCACCATCTATATTGGTAAAGTCTTTAAACAAATAGGATTTCTCTAAGTTTATTTACTTTTTTGTCTCTTTGAACCACACTCAGCAGTTCTCAGGGCTACTGTGCTTAGGGATTACTCCTAGTACCTGGTGACAACATCAGAACTAGGGCCAGCCAGGTGCAAGGAAAGAGCCCTACCAACTGCATTTGTGTTCTCTTTCACAAATTGAGTAAACTGAGTGGTGCCAAGAAACTAACTGTCCCACAAAGCCCAAAGTATTTCCTGCCTGATTCTTTTCAGAGAAAGTCTGCCTACCCAGTTCTAAATATTTAGATTGTTTAAGCATAATTAAACAGTATCTCATCTAAACAACTTCTATTTGTAGCTACAAAGAATTTGATACAAAAAAGAGGAAACATTTGGTGAGAAAAGCAACCTAGGTAAACCCTAAGATGTTTGTTATTAGAAAGTACAGGTATTTTCTGAAGTTCCTTCACTTTTGTGAGAAACTGTGGTGAGATTAAAACGTAAAAGTTGATTACCCTAGAACAGTCTACTGCTCAACACAAAGTCAGACCAATGGGTGTCCTGTTGGCTGGGCTTGATAGAGGACACAGGCTGTGGAAATTAAATAAATACATAAACAAACAAATAAATAATAAAATGATAAATAATAAATATAAAAAATAACAATAAATAAATGTTTCCCTTCAAGGGCGAACATGTTCACTTTCTTTTTTATCTTATCACTTTTCGCTGAACTTTTAGAGAAGCTCTGAGCAAATTAATATTTATCTTTTGTGTCAGCTCCTCCCTCTCCCACCATCTCTCTCAAATCCTCATGGCAGATAAAAAGGGCAGGAATTTAGCTACTAGATTCTTTCTTCTGTCTACCTTGTCATGAATTCCTGGGACCCAAACCTTTGCCAAGAATCATCAAAGTTTAGAAGTGTGCAGACACTCCTCTACATTCAAGAGGCTAAAAAGGACCCAATAAAAATAGACTCAAAGGGGGGAAATCCAAAATACATTATATTCAGAATTACAAAGATGAATGACAGATATAGATTTTGAAAGCAACAACAGCAAAGAAGGAACTAACATACTAAAGAACTCCGGTAAGCTCCACAGAACATCTATCAAACAAGTCTGTTCTAATCAGCAGAGGACAGGGGATACAGTAAAAAAAAATAAATAAATAAACCAAAACAAAAATGAAATGAAATGAAATGAAATGAACTCAATAAAATTAACTCCAAGAATATTCTATCCAGCTCTAGTATCATTCAAAGCTTCATGGACAGGCAATAGCTTAGGGAATTCATAACCTTGAAACCAGTTTTGCAAGAAAGTGTTAAAGGAGTTTCCTTAAAAGACAAGACAAACTTCTCAGCACTTTGCCATAAAGTATCACATTTATCATAGTGCTAATGGTTGACCTCTGCTAGATAAAGAGAAGTTTGTTTATTCCTAGTTTGCTTTATACTTTTATATAAGAATAAAAGGTTTTCGGGGGTGGAGCTATAGCACAGAGGTAGGGCATTTGCTTGCTGACCTAGGACGGACCTTGGTTTGACCCTCAGCATCCCATATAGTCCCCCAATCCAGGAGCAATTTCTTTTTTTTTTTTTTTTTTTTGTGGTTTTTTGGGTCACACCCGGCAGCGCTCAGGGGTTATTCCTGGCTCCATGCTCAGAAATTCTCCTGGCAGGCACGGGGGACCATATGGGACACCGGGATTCGAACTGATGACCTCCTGCATGAAAGGCAAACACCTTACCTCCATGCTATCTCTCCGGGCCCCTCCAGGAGCAATTTCTGAGCACAGAGCCAGGAGTAATCCCTGAGCATCACAGGATGTGGCCCAAACAAAATAAAACAAAAAAACAAAACTAAGAATAAAAGGTTTTATGCTTTTTAAATACTGAATTAATGTTTAATTTATATTGAATGGTCTTTCTATGTTTATTTAGGTAATATTTTTTCATCTATGGAAATTTTTCTTTTATTTTAAATATAACCAAGTATAATCTATAATATATTTCTAACAAAAGCAAACATTCTTTTTATGACATGCTTTATAAACTTTTATAGGTGTATTCAGATTTTTCTTTAATTTTTTAAATTGTATATTTGTAGACTTTCTCTATTTCATGCAAGACTTAGAATGTGTTAGTATAAAATCATTCATAGTATTAACTTTAAATTTTACATATTTATTGAAAAAGAGAGCTAGGGTCAGAGATAGGGTGTTTGTCTTGCACATGACCAACTCTAATTTGATGGCGGTCACCATTTATGGTCCCTTAAATACTACTAGTAGGGATCTTGAGTGCAAAGCCAGGACTGAGTCTTGAGTATCACTGAGTGGGTATGGCCCCTTCCAAAAAATGAAAGAAGAAAGAAAGAAAGAAAGAAAGAAAGAAAGAAAGAAAGAAAGAAAGAAAGAAAGAAAGAAAGAAAGAAAGAAAGAAAGAAAGAAAGAAAGAAAGAAAGAAAGAAAGAAAGAAAGAAAGAAAGAAAGAAAGAAAGAAAGAAAGAAAGAAAGAAAGAAAGAAAGAAGAAAGAAAGAGAGAGAGAAAGAGAGAGAGAAAGAGAGAGAAAGAAAGAAAGAAAGAGAGAAAGAGAGAAAGAAAGAAAAAAGCAAGAAAGAGAAAGAAAGAGAGAGAAAGAAAAAAGAAAGAAAGAGTGAGAGAAAGAAAGAAAGAGAAAGAAAGAGAGAGTGAGAGAAAGAAAGAAAGAAAGAAAGAAAGAAAGAAAGAAAGAAAGAAAGAAAGAAAGAAAGAAAGAAAGAAAGAAAAAGAGAGAGAAAGAGAAAGAAAGAAAACAAAAGAAAGAGAAAGAAAGAAGGAAAGAAAGAGAGAAAGAAAGAAAGAAAGAAAGAAAGAAAGAAAGAAAGAAAGAAAGAAAGAAAGAAAGAAAGAAAGAAAGAAAGAGAAAGAAAGAGAGAAAGAAAGAACAAAAGAAAGAAAGAAAGAAAGAACAAAAGAAAGAGAGAAAGAAAGAGAGAGAGAGAAAGAAAGAAAGAGAGAGAAAGAGAGAAAGAAAGAACAAAAGAAAGAAAGAGAAAGAGAAAGAAAGAGAGAGAAAGAAAGAGAAAGAAAGAAAGAAAGAAAGAAAGAAAGAAAGAAAGAAAGAAAGAAAGAAAGAAAGAAAGAAAGAAAGAAAGAAAGAAAGAAAGAAAGAAAGAAAGAAAGAAAGAAAGAGAAAGAACAAAAGAATGAAAGACAGAGAAAGAAAGAAAGAAAGAAAGAAAGAAAGAAAGAAAGAAAGAAAGAAAGAAAGAAAGAAAGAAAGAAAGAAAGAAAGAAAGAAAGAAAGTGAGAGAAAGAAAGAGAGAAAGAGAGAAAGAAAGAAAAAGAGAGAGAGAAAGAAAGAGAGAAAGAAAGAAAAAGAGAGAGAGAAAGAAAGAAAGAAAGAAAGAAAGAAAGAAAGAAAGAAAGAAAGAAAGAAAGAAAGAAAGAAAGAAAGAAAGAAAGAAAGAGAGAGAGAAAGAGAGAGGAAGGAAGGAAGGAAGGAAGGAAGGAAGGAAGGAAGGAAGGAAGGAAGAAAGGAAGGAAGAGATGGAGGGTGGAAGGGAGGAAGTAATCTACATGGTTTCTGAGAATTTTTTTTATCAATTTATCATTGATTTACAATTTTGTGCAATTTCAAGAGTTTGACTTTATTCATATATATATATATATATATATTTGTGTAGGAATCACAATCTCCATGATCAAAGTAAGATCTCTCTCCTATGTGGGAGATAAAGAAACATAGTAAGGGAGCAACTAATAGCCAAAAGCACCAGAATTGAATTCTGTCTATAGAACTGAGCTTACCTAGGGAAGAGGGTAGCGGCTAGGAGGAGCCCTTGGATATTGGTAGACGGAAGTGGGCACTCTGGTGATGGCTGTGATAGAACAATGTATACATGAAAATAAATTTTTAGCAATATTGTAAATAAAGCAAGTTAATGAAAATGGCAAAGAAAAACTGATTGATTAAAAAAGTTTAACAAAATGTTTTCATTTTAGGGGAAACTTCAAGATTCAAAAGAAATGACATCATTTTTTTTTTAATCGAATTCTTCACCTCCACATTGTTATATAAGGGCACTCATTTTAAATGAGCTTCTAGAAAAGTTTAAAGGGAATAAAAATAGGACTGAAAATATCATTCCATGGGTGAAATACATGCAAAGCTTGTTTGGACCTAGGGTCTATCCCTGGCACTGAGTATAAAGCTAAAAGTTACACCTAAGTATCATTGGACATAGCTCACAAAAACTAAGTAAGTAGATATATGGGAAAAGGTAATCAAAACATCAGTCTCAGATAAATATATACATATTTTTGGGTGTAATCTGCAATTTGATATTTTGTTTTTGGGGTTTGGTTTTATCTTGATTTTTTTCTGGTATTTCTTTTTTTATTAAATATATTTTTTATTTAAGTAACATGATCATATTTGGGTTACAGTCATAACCAGAACACCCTCCTTCACCAGTGCAACATTACCTCCTCCCCCTTCCCATCCCCTGCCTATTTTCGAGACAGGTATTCTACTACAGTAATTTGTTTTTAAGTTCAGTAAGTTGTATTATTTTCCTTAGAATAAAAAAATATAGTAAAGGTGTGATAGTGGCAATCGCCAATGTTTCCATAGGTCCAGAAAAATGGAGAAAATGGGAAAAAAATCCTTGACCTGATTACAAAAAGGCCTCACCCCAGAAGTTTATTGGCATAAGACAGACTCTGGGTTCCAGGCATACCAAGCCTCTACCAGAGAAGACCTACCACTGCTTTGGCATTGACTGACTCTAAAGAGTACTCCCAACACCCAGGTGACTCAGCAACAGTCTGTATGCAGAGCACATCGCTCTGCATTTAATGATATGCTGAAACTAGAGGATGCTCCATATCAGCCTGACATCAACGAAAGAAATGCACAGAATCCAGAGTCTTTAAATATAAAAGTCTGATACCAACTATAGCTAAAGTGTGAAAAAGTTTCACCGGGACCTTGAGAATGACTGGAGTTGGATAAACTGGTATTCCTGGTATTTCTAAAGGTGATTCTCACTTTAATGGCTGACACTTTGGTCGGCCCAAGAACACTGATCAACATGTCTACAAGTTTACTCAGTTCTAGTCAGAGAGTCGCAAAACTGCAAACAGAGTCTCTATGCAGAGAATTTCTCGTACTGAGAATATTTTGGCTCTTATGAACCCTGAGGAACAATTTAAGGAGTAAAATTTGGAGAAGGAAGCAAGGAGATTGGATCATTTCCTTTGACAAAGCAGAGCAATGAAAAAAAGTTGAACATCCTTCTATGCATTCTAATAAAAGGCGCTTACTGCTGTATTTACCTAATAAAATCTTTCTGCAGGTGAGCACACAGATGGAGTGTCTTATTTGCACATCAAATCTGAGGCATTGAGAGCATAAGCCACTGTACATAAGAACTCCTTTTCAAAGAAATAAAGGAAAGGAGGACACTACAATGACTGAAAATGTGTCCTAACTGAGATCACATTCATTTCTATTGGACAAACCATGAATTTGAAACCATAAATCGCATGCAAAGCCATCGTTGCTATTTCTTTAGAAATGCAGTTTCATCTGAGTGCTTCGTTTCCAGCAACAGAAAATTAAAACAGGACAGCTGTGCCTTGATGCCTAGAGATGCCCAGAGAGGTGAATGGATTGGGTAGTCTTGGCTAGAGTCCCCCTTATAGCTTAGTGCCAACAAACTTTCTTTCACTAATAAAGCATGCCCAAGCTGGATCTATTGAGTGAAGGTCATCACGATCCCCTCTATTTATCTTTTCTCCTCTGCCACTTCCTGAGCAAACTTGCTTAGTTTGCCCAATCCCGGCCTCATATACACTATGAATTAATCAACCCCACCCCTCAAATCTCTAGATGCTTTGTACCTATTTTCCTGTATTAGTTCTGCTGAAGGACAGGATTCTTGATTACTGTTTCAAATTGTTACTTTTTGAACAAATAAGCAGCAAAGTATGACTAATAGAAACAAGATAAGTGTGTTGGGCAAGAGCAACACCAAATCTGTGGAAAATCTGCCATTTTTCATTTCTGTCCCCCGTTTTTTACTTTATTTAAAGAAAATGAAACACATAATTGCATCATTGACATAATTGACCATAATACATTTTTTTCAGGATAAGTGAGAGAAAAGTTAATTAATAAAAGAACAGCTCCTATCTGGGAGGAAATGTAGAATAATGTTCATTGTGCTACCTTACTCTATCATTCGATTATCCTTGCAATGTAGACTTTGAAATAAAAAAAAATGATACACATTAAAAAAATAAATAAATAAAAGAACAAAAGGGGGGGCTGGAGAGACAGACACCATGGAGGTAAGGCATTTGCCTTTCATGCAGAAGATCATTGGTCCGAATCCCGGCGTCCCTATGTTCCCCCCGAGCCTGCCAGGAGCGATTTCTGAGCAGAGAGCCAGGAGTTACCCCTGAGCACTGCCAGGTGTGACCCAAACACCAAAAATAATAAAAAGAAAAAGAAAAGAAAAAAAGAAAAAGAAAAAAAGATAAGAAAGTTAAAAAAGAAAGGAAATTATAATAGCAAGCACATCTGTGAACATTATTGAATCTCCAGTGAATTCCTTAACACAATAGCAGGTTTACTAAGCTCTTGCTGTTAGTTGCCCATTCAGGTCTCTTTTAGCTGGTTATTCGGGCATGCAAGATTTGGTTGCATGCAGTCTTTAAAGCTCTGGGAAGTGTGTGTGTGTGTGTGTGTGTGTGTGTGTGTGTGTGTGTGTGTGTGTGTGTGTGTGTGTTTTGGGTCACACCCAGCAATGCTCAGGGGTTATTCCTTGATCCAGGCTCAGAAATTGCTCCTGGCAGGCACGGGGGGCTATATGGGGCGCTGGGATTCGACCCGATGACCTCCTGCATGAAAGGCAAATGCCTTACCTCCATGCTATCTCTCCGGCCCCAGGCTCTGGGAAATTTTTTTTGGGGGGGGGGCCACACCCGGCATTGCTCAGGGGTTATTCCTGGCTGTCTGTTCAGAAATAGCTCCTGGCAGGCACAGGGGACCATATGGGACACCGGGATTCGAACCAACCACCTTTGGTCCAGGATAGGTTGCTTGCAAGGCAAACGCTACTGTGCTATCTCTCCGGGCCCGGCTCTGGGAATTTTTTTGCAATGATTTTGACTGTTGATTCTTCCTGGGAATTTTCTTCCTGGGATCCCAATGATTCTTACATTGTTTCTGTTGAATTTATCAAAGACTTCTGTTTTTGTCTGTTTACATTCTTTGAAGATTTTTTCCATTGTCTGATCATTTGCTTTAAGGCTCTTTTCCAATCTTCTGTTGTATGGAGTTGGTATGCATCTCATCTTCCAGCTTACTGCTTCTATACTCAGCTGCTCTTACTCTATTGGAGAGGCTTTCCAGTGAGGTTTTCATTTCATCTACCAAGATTTTCAGTCCTGTTATTTCAGATTGGAGTTTTCTTATTTCTATCTTCATATCTTCTTGATTCTTATTTGCGGTTCAGCTCGATCCATGCCTTCTTTGATTTCTATGAGGATCCTTCATATTTCTTCTCTAAACTTCTTATATGAGAGGCGAAATAGGTGGTTGGCCATTTTCAGGTCATCAAGCTGCCATCTTCATTCTCTATGCGTGGTCTTGGCCTGCATTGTTTCCCCATTGTCACACTTGTAGTGTGGTGTTTTCTACGTGATATGCTGGGGTTCATTGGCTAGATGTGCATGGCCACAAAGTAAAGCAGAGTGGCAGCATTCCTCTGGCTCCACCTCTCATGGGTGAAGATAGCCTACCTTTGCTGGTGTGCCCTCAAGAGATCTTTTCAGATGTGCCCTCAGAATCTCTTCTGTGTGGGGTAATTATGTCTGCCTCATGAAGCAGAGCAGAGGCCTTTTAAAATGTCTCCATTTGCAAAGCACAGGGCAGAAATCTCTTTTCTCAACTACTAGATTTTTAATTTTGCCACAGAATAAAATGCCAGTGCCATCTATACAGTTCATGCATGATGTCAACACATATCAATTGAATTTCTTAAATATAAATTGGAAATTTTTAATTTTATAAATTTGAATTTACTTTGCTCTATTTATGAGTTTAAAAATGATTCTTATTTCACCTCCTTTCTAAGAAAACCTGAACTAGAGCATGTTCCTTTGTTGCAGTCTTCTGGTACTCTTATATTTTTGCCAATATAAATGGAGCTAGCCCAGTGAAACATGGCCTCATCTTCCCTTTTGACTTTTACCCCCACTCACTTACTCCTAGATATGTTTGTTGTTGAGTTTTCAGTGTTTTATAAAATTTGGATATTTAAAATATTTAGATATTTGAATAATTTGATATATTTGCATATTTTGAAATATTTGGATATTTGGGTATCTGCATAATTTGACATCTTTGAAAATATGTCTTCACATTTAATAGGCTGTCTCTCTCTCTATTTTTTTTAGCTATAATGTCTTTCATAGTGCTGAAAGCTTTCAGTTTGATGTAATCTCAATTACCTGTTTTTCCTTTTCTGACCACACCCATAAACACGGTCACTATATCTGCACCCAGCCAGCTTCCTAGACTGACTCTGTTCCAGAAAGAGATGTAATTCAAGCCATAACAAAATATGGGTTTACTGGCCATGCAGCTGAGAACTGGCAACCTCAGTAGAGAAAGTAGGCCAAGTCCCTGCCCTGCCAATTTCATGCCTGTTGTGCCTACAATCACAGCTTCACCAATGGTCCTGCTTCACCACTCCTTTACAGTAGTCTGCAGAAACAGCAATCTGACCAAAACTCCAGGTATGCCAGTGTTTCAGTTGATATCACCAGGACTTTTCGGGGAGTAAATGCAGGAGCCTCCCACTACCATCTGCCCATCTTGTCTTACTTCTGTAAAACCTGGAAGCTAGGGGCTGGAGGGATGGTGCTAGAGGTAAAGCATCTTGCCTTGCAAGTGCTAGCCTGGGATGGAACGTGATTCCATCCCCCCGAATCCCATATGGTCCCCCCAAGTCAAGGGCGATTTCTGAGCACATAGCCAGAAGTAACCCCTGAGTATCAAACAGGTGTGGTCCAAAAAACAAACAAACAAACAAAAAACAAAAGCAAAAACAAAAAACCTGGAAGCTAAAAACATAGCTCACAAAGGCCACAATATCAGCGATAGTGCTTGGAATTCCTAGATCACATATCTACAACGATTCCATAGTTGTTCAATATTGTCATTCCAGTAGAAATACAATAATTTAGATGCCAATGTATATCTACAGCCATCTAAAGTTCAGAAACAAAATAATAAAATACTCAATTGACAGTAAGAGCATACTAAACCTTCTGACAGTGACTTAATGACCTCAACTGTGAGATACAATAATTTTCACAAATCTGATTGTTGCTCTACTTTTATTTCCTAATTTTTTTCTTTCTTTTCAAATAATTTTTCTCCCACTTATCTGAAAACAAATATATTATGATCAATTGTGTCAACTATGTGATACATTACTTTTAAATAAGGTAAATTAAAAAATGTTGTCTTTTAGTTTTTTATTTATATACAGAAATGTAATTAAATTTACATGTTAATGGGGTAGGGGAAGGAAATTGGGTTACATCTTGTAGTGCTCAGGGTTGTTCTGGCTCTGTGCTCAGGAGTGATCCAAGTGGTGCTTGGGAAACTATATGTGATGACAAGTTTTGAAATAG